>NC_058404.1:78089395-78233826 GCF_002201575.2 Neomonachus schauinslandi
GCCACTATAGAAAATTATGAAATTTCCTCAAAAAGTTAAAAATAAAACTACCACAATATCAAACAACTCCACTTCTCAGTATTTATTTAAAGAGTCTGAAGAGATATAAGAACCCCTATGTTTATTGCAGCATTATTTACAATAGCCAAGATAAGGAAACAACCTAAGCATCCATAGATGAACGGATAAGAAAAATGGTGTACACACACACACATACACTCACACCGAAATACTACTCAGCCAAAAAGGAACGAAATCTTATCATTTGCAACAACATGGATGGGCCTGGAGGGTATTATGCTAAGTGAAGTAAGTCCTACAGAATAAGACAAATAACACATAATTTCACTTATATGGGGGAATTTAAAAAACAAAACAAAACAGGAACAGATTCATAGATACCAGAAACAAACTGTTGATTACCAGAGTGGGGAAGGAGAGGGGGACAGGCAAAATAGGTGAAGGAGATTAAGGTGTACAAACTTACAGTTATAAAGTAAATAAATCATGGGGTTGTACAGTGTAGGGAGTATAGTCAATAACAGTAATAACTTTGTATGGTGACAGATGGTAACTAGACTCATCATAGAGATCATTTCTAAATGTATAAAAAGGGGCGCCTGGGTGGCTCAGTCAGTTGAGCGACTGCCTTCGGCTCAGGTCATGATCCCAGGATCCTGGGATCGAGTCCCACATCGGGCTCCCTGCTCGGCGGGAAGCCTGCTTCTCCCTCTCCCGCTCCCCCTGCTTGTGTTCCCTCTCTCGCTGTGTCTCTCTCTGTCAAATAAATAAATAAAATCTTTAAAAAATAAAAAAAAAATAAAAAAATAAATGTATAAAAATATCAGCTCACTATGATATATACCTGATACTAATAGGATATTACATGTCAATTATACTTCAATAAAAAAAGAAAGAAATAGACTCCATTAGAATAAAGATGTAAAAAGAACATCTAAATCATCAGTAACTGACACAGTAAATAAGGTCTAGCCAAAGTGGTTAATTGTGGGAAAGAAGGGGCAAAAGCTTAATGAAAAACACACAAACATCTTCAAAAGAAGATACCATCCTTTGTTATTAGAAAAAGGGTTTGGGTATGGGAATAGAAAATCCCCAAAGCCCACTTGTCCATTTTTGTTGTTTTAATCCAGGGCAAAGGAACCCCTTAACTTAATGTGGTTCAACTGACAGATACCAAGCAATACATATGAAAAGGAAGAGGCTTTATCTTGGAAGAAAATATGGATAACAAGAATTAGACAAAGAAGATTGGGGAAAGGAAGTGACCATATCCTTCTCTGAAGGCAAGCATCCCCTTTTATTTCATTGAGTAGCATTGGAGGAAAACTCTGTAAAAACTTTAATGAAGCAATGAAACTCATTTTGAAACCTCTTGCATATGTTTTGTTCTTCTCACAGAGTGGCTCACAACCACATCAGTATAAAAAAAAAGGCACCCATAACTGACCTGTGATTGCTTATTAAACATTTACCTTAGCAAACACATATAAAACAAATATAATAGGAACTTCCAACTTCACAATCTATCTAGTACACAAATGGTAATCCTAAACTGCTAAATGGGCAAGGAACCAAAGTGGAAGTGTTCCCTGAGCCTTTGAAATCAAATGTTCCCTTGTATTAAAATGCTTTAAGAGTATAAATTGACAGTGATCTATGCATCGCCTGAGAGCACTCCCTCTTTACTTTGTCTTCCAGGTCTATGTAGATCACTGGCCCTGCTTTAACTCCCAGGTTTACGTTTCTACCAAAGCCATGCTTTTGGAGGACACAGTGTTTCCCACCTAGCTTCTCTTCTTGCTGCAAAGTGCAGCTTCAATTCTATTTCCTCTACAACTCTCCTTATATAATTGAATGGCAATGACATACATATTTCAAACAAGCTAACAAAGGCAGGAACTTATAGCTGTCATCACCAAAAAGATGACCCACAGGAGAAATTACTATTGTATATTTGTTTGTCTACCATGAGGACAGAGGCTACATTTTTCTCTCAGCTCTACAAAGAAGGTATTACAGCACCGAAGAGTCCACAACACCAGATGATAATGCTATATTTCATTTGGTAATAGGAATTAAAAAAGAAAAATAGATGGAGAATGGGGAAATTGGATATTCAATTTATTAAAAATGGGGGAGATGGGTGCCCTGGGTGGCATAGTCAGTTAAGCGTCCAACTCTTGGTTTTGGCTCAGGTCGTGATCTCAGCATCATGAGATCGAGCCCCCAGTCAGGTTTCATGTTCAGCGGGGAATCTGCCCTAAGACTCTATCCCTCTGCCCCTCCCTGTCACGCTCACTCACTCTCTCTCTCTAAAATAAATAAATAAATATTTTTAAAAATTGGAGAGGTGATTTACATATATATACACATATACACACACATACATCATATGATATACATGTAATAAGCCATATATATGTACACATGTCTTAGCTTTCCAACTATAATAGCTTATAGTTTGTCATTTAATTTCATACCACAAAACCTCAATTACATTTCTAAGTCTATTTTATGTTTATAGTTTAGCATTTTTATTTCTCTAAAAGTTATCTTGATCATTATTTTATTGTGCAAGTTCAAGTACTAAGTATCCCCAAATAGGCATTGGTGGATACTTTCTGCACTCTTGTAGTTCTCCTCTCTATGCAGCCCTGTTGGTGTAATGTTTCAAATACCTCTCATGCTTATTTCTTTTTCTACTGGTTCTTATCTTGTTCTAAACTCACTTCTATTTTCTTTCTCATTCAGAAAATGAGATTGTCCTTTCCTGGCTACTGAGTACTCCAGATGAGAAATAAGATTTGGACTGAAAAAATATGGGCTATCCACTGGGATTCATGAATTTTCCTCTGTAAAACCTAAGATCTCCAGGCCAAACACAAAAGGTCTTTATTTCCCAAATTTTATAAAAACTTTTTCCTGATTTTATATTCTGTTTATATTTTCAAGACCCAATAGTTGTAGCTCTCTTTGTCAAATCTTATGATACAATTGACTATTATTTCCATCATCTACTTAAATTGTTTGTGAAAGTGTCATGGCATTTCAAGTATCCAATGTTAGCTATTGATTTAGGGGAAATTTTTGGCATTTTTTTTTCCTTAGTGGTTCATTACCAAGTCAAATTTACAAACTAATTCCATTGAATTTACCACACTTCTATCTTGGGAATTAATAACAGTTCCTTCCATTTGAGAAACCATTTTTCCAGCTACTTGGCAATTGTGGTTATTGCTGTGTCCAGTGAAACACCATTAAACTAAGAAAGTATGTTTCTATCTCTAAATTAAAATTCCAAAAAAAAAAACCCCATAAAAAACAAACCTAGAAACAAAGATAATAAAAATAAGAAATCCAAAACTTTTTTTTCCTTTCTATATTCTGCTGAAGTTTCTCATTGTTCACAATACTATCTACAGCATTGGCAATGCTTCATGGGCTAACTTGTTTCTAGTCAGATGCTATACTTGATTTTAGAAAGAAGTAAGCAATGGAGAAAGCCACTAGATTTCTCTTTCAAAATGGTCTCAGGACTGTGGCCATGGCCATCATAAGACCAACCATCTGAAAATGGCAGCTATCTTGAGGCCAGATTCACCTGAATATTCTCCCACAAGGTCTAGTCATTAACAAGTGTCATTTACTTAGATGAGGAAGAAAAGTGCAAAAGGGATTCTGCAGCATGTGAACTGTCAATCCCTTTACCTCATCTGACATATTTGCTCCATTTTGGGCTTCTTGGCCTGACCAGAAACATGAACCAGTGTTTGATTTTTTCCAGTTTCTTGTGCCCATAATTTTTGAGAGTTCAAAAGACCAATGAACCTGTTCTCTGTTTATGATCTTGTTCTTATCAACTGCATTCAGGAGAATAAAATTTCAAATTTCCCATAGTATCAGTACTCCCTTGGCAAGTAAAGTTGCACACTGAAGAAATATATTAGGCAAATCTGATGGTGGAAAATTTTCTAAAAATAAAGATAATCTCCCAGTTACTAGAAAATGGGCCATTTTGGTTTGATAAGGTTTCATGACATAGAAGTTATAAATTCTATATGAAAGAACCTATAGAAGAGGCCAATAATCAAGATCAAGAACTAATTCTGCATGGAGCACTGGGTGTTATGCACAAACAATGAATCATGGAACACTTCATCTAAAACTAATGATGTAATGTATGGGGATTAACATAAGAATTAAAAAAAAAAAGAACTAATTTCATTAGAAGGAGGTAGGTAGAAAGAACAGTCATTTACAGAAGAAGGGCCTAATTATTGCCATTTGAGACATGGCACTCCATGTGTGTGTGAAACCACAGGATAAGAGAATAGTGAATTATGGCACTAGAATAGTCCTTGAGTTCCTCTAGTCTCAACCTACTTAGGCACTAAGGAGTTATATGACTCTTTTTTAGCTGTGTTTGGCAACTTTCAAATCAACTTTGATTATCTCTGTTATTTGCTATCTCACAGCAAAATATAAGAATAGGGATTCTTACAATTAATTTATATTTAAGGGTTTTCTGAAGAAAGTCATAAAAATAATCAGCCCACTTAGCTGAATATTGTACCTTTCTTCTAAAGAACCCAAAGGATTTTTCTTCCCATTTTTCCTTAAACAAATGATGGAATTTAATATATGAGGAAAAGGTATTATTACCCTTATTTTATAAATACAGAATGAAGGTCCAAAGAGATCAAATAAAAATCATGCCGTCCTTCTTCTCAGAAAATGAATCTTCTCATTTAAAGCTATATGTGCCCTTTGAGTATCTTCCTCAGTGTCATGACTTTGCAGTGAGTTTATAGTGAATTTCATAGCTATACTAACAACCTCAGCCTTGCCTAATTCTCCTTGGATCCTTTGGACCTACTCTGATGTGCTATATTATATACATACATATATACATAGACACACATAGAAATGGCCTTTTGGGATTTGTACCAGTGTGTTCATACTGACCAGTTTCATTAGTGTTCTCATTTTGAGCATTACAAATCCACATAATGACTGGCAAGGATTAAAAGTCAGTCTGTGATCATGAAGAGAGCAAAGCTCACTGGCCCACACTGAGATCAAATGAATAAACTTAGTCTCATTAATGTCCTTATTAATGAAGCTAACCAGTTGTCCTAAGACAGAGGCCCAGTAAAAGGTAAATTCGACACTTTTAATATCTAACTGGCAGGTCTTGACTTTACAAACAATACCATAAAATACACATTGTGATTTACCACCAACAATTACTATATTTTGTGAATCATTAATTTCAAGACCTCTATCTTTAAACAAAATTAATTTATATTTTATTACAAATCTGCTACTTATAATTCTACTCATTGGTCTATTTCAAACTGAATTTCCCTGATTTGAGGACTTTCACTCTATAGACAATGGTAACTGAGATACTTAGAGAAGGTAAAGTACTTACTCAAAGTCATACTTTAATAAAGTGGTAAGCTATAATTTAAATACATTTCAGTATGATTTAATTTCAAGTTTTAATTTTAGCCCATATAAAATTTACTTCACAGGAAATTAGCAAATGCTAATGAACGATTACTATGTGTTAAGCTCAGGCTAAGCTTTAAGTAATTTTATTATCTTACTGAGATTTCACAACAACCCCATGAAGAAGTTATTAAGAGATTTTTCCCATTTTATAGATGAGAAAAACAGGAACTTAGAGTTAAAGATACAATTTAGTCCATACCTATAACTAAATCTTGCCTTATGCCTAGACAATTAGGTGGTCACCTACACACTTTAAGGGCACTATTTATAGGCACATACTCACACACACCCCTGTCTTACATGGGCATGCTATCCATCATTAGAAAATAAGTCCTTTGAGCTAAAGCATCATGTCTTCAGTAATCATTGCTAAAATATAAATAATTCTAAAACAGGTAACACCCTATCTCAGGTCAGGTATGCCAAAAGCGGGCCCTGACAAGGATTCATGTGGAAGACCTGTATACATTTCAGGGGATATCAGTAAGGGTGGGGGGGAGGAAAGAAAAAGAGGAACAGAGAGGAGACCAAATATGCTCTAGCCTGATTCAACAGGGAAACCCTGAAAAATAGGCTTGTCTCAGTATTGTCTCTGATCCAAAGTGACAAATTTGGACTTTCAAAATCTTACACTCCTCAGCTGTTCTTTAAAGCCTACTCCAGAAGGATTAAATCCCTAGATTCTTATGGGTAAAGAGGTTCCCAAAGTAACAGACACTAGCTATTGAAAGCTAAAGCACACAAAGCCAGGAGGGCCCTCAAAATAGGAACAAAGAATTGAAGGGGACCTGGGCAGAGCACCAATATTGTCTGCACACACATTGAGGCTATTCATCCATTACCATCTCCACAGGAAAGAACATAGACCCCCCAGGGAAGAGAAATGAGCTGGGTATTTCTGTTGAAGGCAGAAAGAAGAAACAGAAGTGAGGGAGGGTCCATAGCTCAAGTAGGGCTTAAGGACATTTAGGCAAAGATCCTAAGGACCATTCCTACCTTGGGAAAGGAACAAAGCTGGGAATGGAAGTGAGAGAAGAAAGACCATCTGAGTTGAGAGAACACCACAATTTGATTAAGTCTTCTGTGGCTCTCCTTTGGTAGATAGGTTTTCTAATATCTTAGCAACCTTCCAAGGAGAGTTACTATTCACACCCATGGGCTTTTTATTACCATTGTAACTACTAACTTGGCCTTTAAAATACAGAAGAAAATACTGTAGATTTATTTTAATAAAGACACATTTAAAAATTTTATAAGCCTACTAAATTCTAATGGCAAAGAAAAATAACAGAACAGAGAGTCCAGAAATAGACCCACATAAATATATTTACCTGGTTTTTGGCAAAGGAGCTAAGACAATACAATGGAGCAAAGTTAGTCTTTTCAAAAAAATGACACTGGAACAACTGGGCATCCACAGGCAAAAGAGTGAATCTAAACACAATCTGTATACCCTTCAAAAAAATTAACTCAAAATGGATCACAGACCTTAATGTAAAATGCAAAATTATAAAAATTCTAGAAGATAGCATAGGAAAACATCTAGATGACCTTGGGTATGGTAGTGACTTTCTAGATAAAACCAAAGGAAAAATCCATGAGAGAAATAATTGATAAGCTGGACTTCACTGAGATTAAAGACTTCTGGGGTGCCTGGGCGGCTTAGTTGGTTAAGCTTCTGCCTTCTGCTCAGGCCATGATCCTGAGCTCCTGGGATTTAGCCCCATGTCAGGATCCCTGTTCAGCAGGGAGTCTGCTTGTACTTCTCCCTCTGCCCCTCCCCCACACTTGTGATCTCTCTCTTGCCCACTCTTTCTTACTCTCAAATAAATAAATAAATAAAATCGTTAAAAAAATTAAAAACTTCTGGGGGTGCCTCAGTAGCTCAGTCGGTTAAGCATCAAACTCTTGATTTTGGCTCAGGTCATAATCTCACAGTTCTGGTATAGAGCCCCATGTCAGGCTCCTTGCTCAGCGGGGAGTCTGCTTGGGATTATCCCTCTGCCCTTCCACCCAGGCTCTCTCTCTCTCTAATAAGTAAATAAATCTTTAAAAAATTAAAAACTTCTGCTCTTGCAATATCAAAAGAATGAGAAAAGGCACAGTCTAGGAGAAATTATTTGCAAAAGACACATCTGATAAAGGACTATTATCCAAAATATACAAAATCTCTTAAAATTCATCAATAAGAAAGTAAACAGCACAATTTAAAAATGGGCCAAAGACTTTAATGGACATCTCACCAATGAAGATATACAGATGGCAAACAAGCACATGGAAAGATGCTCCACATAGTATGTCATCAGGGAAATGCAAATTAAAACAGCAATGAGCTACCTATTAGAATAGCCAAAATCCAGAACACTGACAACAAATGCTGGTGAAGATGTGGAGCAATAGGAATTCCCATTCATTATCGGTGAGAATACAAAATGACACAGCCACTTTGGAAGACTGGCAGTTTCCTATAAACTAAACATACTCTTATCATATGATCCAGCAATCATGCTCCTTGGCCTTTACTCAGAGAAGATGAAAACTAATGTCCACACAAAAACCTGCACATAGATGTTCATAGCAGTTTCCTTCAAATTGCCAAAACTTGGGAGCAACCAAGATATCCTTCAGTAGATGAATTGATTAATAAACTGTGGTACTTCCAGACAATGGAATATTATTTAGTGCTAAAAAGAAATGAGCTATCAAGCCATGAAAAGACAAAAAGGAAACATAAATGCATATTGCCAAGTGAAAAAAGTCAGTCCAAAAAGGCTACATACTATAGAATTTCAACTATATTTCCAATCTGGAAAACCAAAAACTATGGAGACAGTAAAAAAATCATTTGTTGGGAGTGGGGGAGAAGGATGAATAGATGGAGCACAGAGGATTTTTAGAACAGTGAGACTACTCTGTATGATACTATCATGGTGGATACATGCCATTATACAGTTGTCCAAACCATAAAATGTACAATAGCCAGAGTGAATTTTAATGTAATCTATGAATTTGGGTGATTGTGATGTGTCACTGTAGATTCATCACTTGTAACAAATGTACCACTCTGGCGGGGGATGTTGATAATGAGGGAGGCTATGCACACATGGGGGCAAAAGGTATATGGGGAATTTCTGTACTTTCTTCTTAATTTTGCTGTGAACCTTAAACTGCTCAAAAAGTATAGTCTTAATTATAATTTTTAAAAAGAAAAATAAGGAAATTTTAAAAATTACTTTTTTTCACTTTCAATTAATCTTTTCAAATTTTTTTTCTTGCCAAATATATTTATAATGACTGCTCTTTAGAGAAGTCAACATTTATAGCTGGGTTTTTTTTCTTACTCTTGAAACCTCAAATTATGGAAATATTATAGAGTCTATGTGATAGTGGAAAAAATATACTTTGTACCTGTTTTCAGAAACTTTGTTACATGTGCACATTAATCATGTTTGGGATGATTTATTTCTGCATTCATGCTGGCCAATTTTATTAGTGTTCAGCTTGGCTGAATAGAAGAAAATCTGCTTTCTATTTCACCTCTGTAAAAAGAAGAGTTAGATTTGTGCTAACTTACATAAAGGCCGTACATCTGCTTTGTTCCTAATCTCAGGCACTTCCATATTCATCTTTCTTCTACATTCTCCTTCTGGAGCACCCTCTATAAAATCTCTTGATCTAGGTCTGTTCAAGTTATACCTTCAGGTTGTCTTCCAGCCCCTTCAGAGTCTTCAGTATCTACAACAGGAACATTTCACAGTCACCATATGGATCTTGTCACCATTTCCTGCTTTATTACTTAGTCTTCAGGGTTGACCTCAAATAATTTTACTATTGACATTGCCTATCTGTGTTCTTTCCAACCACTACACTGCCACCATTAGGTTAGCCCCCTGCACAGACCCAAAAGCTGCCTTCTTTTGGCCACTGACACATTAATGACCCTTTATCACTTTCCAGTATGGCCACATTCCTTCAGTCTGCAAAGCAAACACCCTTCATCTTTGTAATTGTTTAGTCCTATACATTCAGAAAGCTTTCTCAACTTCCCCCCCAAAAAAATATGGCCTCAAACTTTTCAAAATCATCAAAAACACATTTATTTGATTTTGTCTTTCCTATTCACTACTACTCTGGCCTCTCTAAGGGCAAGGTTCACATTCAGTATTCCTAAATTCCTAATATCTAATAAGGGTCCATCAGCCTGAGCACTAAATAACTCTACTCGGATTTACAATATTGATTCGGTCATACTATTTTGATTTTCTTTTACATGTAGGGGTACTATGAGATAGAATTTTAGAGATCCCTTCCCCATTTCCATTGTTAAAATTCTATCATTTTCTAGCACTTCTGCTCAGGGGCAAATAGTTTGGTAAAAATTCCATCTCTCTGCTGTATATTTGCCTACCTATAGTGATTCAACCTTGTGACAAATCTGGCTATCCATGCCGTGCACCATTTGTTTACACTCAGTCCTTTGGTCCCTTTCTTACAGTAAGTTCACATGAATAATCAAACATAGGCCTAGCCTCAACTCAAAATGTTATGTTATCAAATTGCTGGCCAATTTGCTGACTTTAAATGGTTCAGGCTACTTTAAAACATATGGATGAAAAGTAAAACATCGATCTTCCTCATATTTAGTCTACACTAGAAAAAAGATTGAGATTTTAAGCAAAAATTTTTATATTCTTTACAGATATTCCTGTGACTATAGACACAACTATATATGGAGATTTAAAGTTTCCAATAGTATATTGAATATAACGCTCTCCTCTTCTTACACTCCTTTATTCCCTATTTCATCTGGCAAATAATCTGGTATAAGAACTTTTGCTCTGTGGCTATAGAAAAAGATGGTTCTTATAGTCTTGTAGAATGGGTAAGAGGGCCATGGATTTTAGTGTATTGATTTAGAGTTTAGACTTTGAAGTCACATATGAGCTAAAGTCCTGATTGTCAATCAACCCTGAGCCCAGGGCAAGTTACTTGGTATCTCTATACTTCAGTTTGCTCAACTGTTAAATGAAGAGAACACTAGTACCTACCTCACAAGTTTTCTTAAGTATTAAATGAGATCATGGGTATAAAGCATGTAACCTGGTGCTTAGATAAATCAATGATTAGTAATGCAAATTATTAGTATTATCAGCACCATTATTCCATATGCACCACATATTCAAATCTCAGTGAAGCTCTAACGTGGTAGTGGTGAGGGGAAGGATCAAGTAACTATGAAAACTTGACTATTGCATTGAAAGAAAACCCAGCCAAATAAATAATTTATTTCTGCAAAATAAAGAGAGGAAGCTTGATACATGCTCATTAGGAAGGGTGATCATATAATTTATCATCCTAATTGAGACCCTTTGGAGAGTGAAGGGGGAATGATTAGTAAATACTCCAGGATAAAAGCATAAACAAAGACCATCCCAGGCTGAATCAGGATTTAGGATCACCTTTTTGTTAGCACACTCTGATTTCTGATATTCTAAAATGAAAGAGACAGAGAAAAAAACCCTACAGCTTTGGGATTTTTATGCCATAAATCCTCAAAATCCCTAGCTATTACAGAAAAAATGATTGAAGCCAAAAAAATTAACAAGATACTGCTAAACATCCAGAAACACAGAATGAAATTCAAAATAACGAATTTGTGGAAAGGATGCAAATTTTAACATCAAAACCTGGGTCAAGTCCTAGCTCTGCATTTAAATCTGCATGTAACTAAGCAAGTCAAAATCTCTAAGCCTTTGTTTACTCCTCTGCAAGTGGGAAAAATGATAATAATGATAATAATAATAATAACATCTACCCAATCACTGTGATATATAAACAGTTGCATTACACATTATAAAGCAACAAACAACAGTTAATTAATTCAATTACTTATTTGGGGAATTTCTTGAAGATTTATTATGATTCTCTTCCTTTGAGAAATGAAGAGAGAATAACAGGAAGCTTGCTTACTATACTCAAGAATTATAAGGATAATAACAATGCAAAATTTTCTACCTTGCACTGATGATTGTTGAACTGATCCTAGAATCTCTTGTTTTTTTTGTTTTTTGTTTTTTGTTTTTGAGAATGGGGAGGAGCAGAGGGAAATGGAGAGAATCCTAAGCAGACTCCCACTAAGAGTGGAGCTTGACACAGGACTCAATCCCACAACCCAGAGATCAAAACCTGAGCCAAAACCAAGAGTTAGTTGTCCAACCAACTGAGCCACCTAGGAGCCCCTCTTAGTTATTATTAAAACTTTATGCCTTTAACAAAATGTCAAGATTGAGTCAAATATTATGGCCTCACATTTTGTTTTTTTAAAAAGCTGGTCTTAAAAATAATTAAACCAATAACAAATCCTTTTTTAAGAGGTTGGATTTTAAGTGGTTAATTCAATCAGAACCTGTGTCTAGGTTAGGGAGGACTGGATAAAAACGTTTCCCATGCCCCTATTTGTTCCAACTCTGTGGTTTTCAGTTCAACTAAGCATTTAAATTATCTGAGTTCTTAAAACCAAAGATGCCTTCCCCAAATGATTAAATCCTAATCTTCGAGGTATGGGTCCTAGGTTTGGTATTTCGTAAAAGCTTCGGTGATTCTGATAGGCAACTGGGTTTGGTGCCCCAGTTCAGTGGCCAGATGTAGAAGGAGACACCTCAAGGCACCCTTTCACCTGTATATCCTTCAAGGCATTGCTGTTTTAACCCCCCCTTCACCACATACTTTTATCTAACCCCCAGGTCTTGAATCCCAGTGCCTTAAACTTCTCTTTGTCTTTACTTTTTTCCTAATCAAATCCCACGGGAAAGGTCTCTGATAAATCCACTCACATCAAAAGGTAACTGTAGATTAATCTTCCTAATGGTGTTTACATTTCAACAATGAACTTTAAGGTAAAGAAAGAACACAGTGAGGGTGGGAATAGAGACATTAGGCCAGTATGCCAGGAAGTGATTTCTGAACATTTTCTAGAGCTTTCCAGTATTCCAGAAATCGTATCAAGGATGTGGTACTCCATCTACCTGTGCCTAAACCTGTAAAGTTGTTGTAGGTATCAGTTTATGAATAAAACAGATAGTACAACTCAGTAAAAATAATCTAACATTTGATTCAGATCTTTTATTTCCCAGATAATGTTAAGTGTTTTCACATGGTATCTTCAATCCCATAATCCTGATGGAAAGTTAAGAATTGTTATCCCCATTTTACCTAGGAGAAAATGATGCTATCAATTCAAATGTTGTGGATACCAGTAAGTCCCCATAAACTGCCCTTGACAGGAAAAGCCTCTGTGGTGATACGGTAAGCATCACATTCAGGGTCATCTTCTAAGGGCAGAAGCAAGAATTTGCATCATCTCAGGAATAAAAATGGAAATGAGTGATTTGTACATTCTATATCTAAGCCAATCTCTTAAAAAAACATCCAGGTACCCTTGATAATGGATTGGTTTGATATTTGAGAGAAAATATCATCCATCCACCCAGGTAATAGTTTATGCCAAACAAGTCAGCTAGAATCTTGGCATATTGATCATTTTTAAGGATAACTCAGTGAGTGGAAAATGAGTGGAAATAATTTGTAAGATGGTAAATGTGTTCTTATTTTTTAAGGCTGATTTAGAGTTTTGTATTTGGACACTTGATACTTGTTGCTAAAAAATTAGACTTTAAATTTGAATGAGATGTGATTCATAAGATGAACCACATTTGGGTGTTAGATTACCTTATAAGATTAATGTGTACACACAAGGACAGAAGTGGCTAGACAGAATTCCTTTTGGAGGAAGAAGGGAGAAAAGGAGACATGAGGGATGCCTGGGTGGCTCAGTCATTAAGCGTCTACCTTCGGCTCAGGTCATGATCCCAGGGTCCTGGGATCAAGCCCCGCATTGGGCTCCCTGCTCCACAGGAAGCCTGCTTCTCCTTCTCCCATTCCCTCTGCTTGTGTTTCCTCTCTTGCTGTGTCTCTCTCTGTCAAATAAATAAAATCTTAAAAAAAAGAAGGAAAGAAAGAAAGGAGACATGAGAAAGGCAGAGGAATGAAAAAAGATTACCTGTGGAGCAAGGAATAAGAAGTTTCTCATATTGCACATTCCCTTTATCCCAGAAAGATCAAAGGTAAGTGTTGAGAAGCAGAAATAACTTGAGTCTTGTTCCCAGTATGGAAAAGGAGGCCAGAATGCCTACATGGCAGACCGAGAGACATAGCTTGAGCTGTACAAGGAGAGAGGAAAAAGAAGGTATAGAAAATGAGAATATTTAAGGAGTCAATTTAAGTAGGTAGAAGCTGAGGGTGTGGCAAGTCCACAGAGTTTTGAAATAAGCAGGAAGAACAGTTTCAAATTGTATAAAGATATAGAAAGGCAGTAAAGCTGATGTCATGTTGATTTGTCACTGAGCATGAGGTGGTAGCTGCAACTAGAATAGGGAATCACAGAGCAAGTGATGACAGAAATCACAGTGATTTATCACAAAGCAAATGGCCTTAGGAAGGACCAGATGAGAATCAGACATCAGAGAGGATGCTGGAAAAAACCAATGGCAGAGGGCCAGTGCAAACATGTATAGTCTGGGTGGCAGTTGAACCTTCGGTGACCACACACAATCTTTCCATGGGGGCAAAACATAAGCCTGATGCTCTCAAAAGTCAATTAGGTTTTTTGTACCAAAGGAAAAAGCAAATGTTACCCAATAGGCAAACAATGCTGAGAGTTCACTTCCTCTAACTCTATAGTTAAGCTACTCACTCAGGATAATATCACTCTATGACCAGGCACTGAAGTCAGGAAGTAGTTTATTTTCGCTGAAACTGAAGGGGAAGTTAGAGAGAAAAACAGCTGCAACCTGATCAATTCAAGAAAAGCAGGTACAAATAAAGAGAGCCAGTGAAAGAGAAAGCCAGCTCAGATTTGCTACAAGCTAAATTTTGCACACAAACATACAGACACACACACACACACACACACACACACAAGACAGAAACCCCAGTATTACTCATCTATATTTGGTACAAAAGACAAAAACTGAATTGGGAATTGAGGTTTTCTGTGTCAGAGGGCAAAGTTAGCTCTAGGAGTCAATGGGGTCACGAGTGTGAGATCACTTTAAAAACCCAAGGAAAATAGATTGAATTGCTGGATTTCTCTATATAGGAGTAGGTGACTGAAGATGAGGAGGGAGAGAGGCCAGAGTTGGAAGGGGAGGAGGGAAAGTAGGGAAAGGTAGGGGATTTTGAGAAGGAAGGCAAGGAAGGGGGACAAAAGGAGAAAAAGCTGCTGTTTCAAATCAATACTTCCAGACAATGTTGCTTCCCCAGGGATATTCCGAGGATGTCACAGGACCAGCGCTGTAAAACTCCCTAACATCTGTTAAGCAAGGGCAGTTTTAGATTTGCAACAAAACTTCTTCTGCATCACTCCCTTCCTTCTCTTTTACTGGAACCATAAGGCTGATTTCCTGCCCACCCTACATTCTGAGCCTTTCCCACCTTCTCCTGAGCGCTTTCCTCCCTTCTTTAGTGTCAAGCAAAGACTGTCACCTGCTTCCCCTCCCAACAGCTGAATTATTCTTCCACACTTTTATTTTGATAGCAAAGTGGTTCAAGCTATGTTTGAGAGTTGTGGAAACCCTCAAAGGGATTACAGAATGAAAAAGTTTTGAGAACCATGCTCTAAATAAAGCATCGGAAACAAAAATCTGTCATAATGAAAAATTAAACTAAACTGCCTCAAATAAAGCAAAAAGAGCAACCAAT
This sequence comes from Neomonachus schauinslandi, assembly GCF_002201575.2. Classification (NCBI taxonomy): domain Eukaryota; kingdom Metazoa; phylum Chordata; class Mammalia; order Carnivora; family Phocidae; genus Neomonachus; species Neomonachus schauinslandi. The sequence continues at coordinate 78,104,696 of NC_058404.1, forward strand.
GCCTTGGTGAGCAAGGAGAGAAATTCATATAACATGGAACTAGTAAGGACACAGCTTCCCTCCAATATCTTAACCTCTTTCTGCCTGGCATGTGTTAAGGAAATACAAGGGAGCCTTTACATCCATGCTATCATAAGATGAAAAATCAGAAAACATGAGAGACTATGGACTCTGAGAAACAAACAGGGTTTTAGAGGGGAGGGGAGAGGGGGGATTGGTTGGCCCGGTGATGGGTATTAAGGAGGGCACGTACTGCATGGAGCACTGGGTGTTATACGAAAACAGTGGATCGTGGATCACCACATCAAAAACTAATGATGTATTATTGTATGGTGACTAACATAACATAATAAAATTTAAAAAAAAGAAAAAAAAAGAAGAAAACAGAAGACTGAGTACAAGTTTATTTCTAAATTTGAAATTTATTGTCAGTAACCTCTACCATAAATAAACCTATGTGAATGAATGGGTCTGATAACCCATAGTGCAGTAGACTACAAAGCCAGGCCTTTCCCTGTTGAGGTCTTTGAAGTTTGTCTTTTTCAAATAATCAATATAATACGTTGGTTAAGAGCCCAGGGAGGGGGAATAAAAAACCATTATGTTTTGGTTATGTGACCTTGGGAAAGTTAGTCATTCTCTCTGAGCATTAGTTAATTTGTTTAGTGAAAATAATAATACCCAGATCACAGACATGACATGAGGATTAAGACTTAAAAAATAGTTATTTGTGAGTGCTTTTTATATGTTTCAGGTACAATATTAATTATTTTACATGCATTATCTCATTCACTGTCTACAACTACTCTCTAAATAATTGGATGGATGCATGCATGCATGCATGCATGGATGCATGGATGGATGCATGCATGGATGGATAGAATTATCAGTTCCCACTTTAGAGATTAGAAACTGAGACCTAGATTAAATAATTTGCACAAGGCCTTATGTTTATTGGAGGGAGACCAGGATTCTGGCTGACTCCAAAATCTTTGCTCTGAATTGCCCTATAACTGTATTTTGCTGATACTTGTATCCTACACTTCAAGTCTCTCTTTATTCTTTCCCAATCCTGAGAAACCTACCAGGTGATACTTACCCCTAATCCATGCACTCAGGATTTTCAGATTCTTTTTCTTTCTTTTCCCAAGTTTGGGAAACACTGGGATAGAAGCTGGAGAGACACACTAAAACATGGTTCCTACCCTCAAATGATTCACAAGTAATAAATCAGGCCTAAAGAATTGATCCCACCTCTCCAAATCCCCAAACCCCATGATCCCACTCAGTGAGAAGCAGAATTGACATTCAAAATCAGGCTTTCTGAATCCAAAATCTTCCTCTGTTCCAGCAGCTATACTTCCACGGATGATCATGACTTTCTAGTGTATGTGTCCTTCTGACTGAGTGGGATCATGGGCAAATTGATAAACCTCTCTAAGTATCATTCCTCTGTCTTTGTAAAATGAAAACTATAATATTTTGTTTCATGGTTGCTCCCAAAATTCAGTAAGATGATTATATAAAACACCTAGACACATAAGCAGTCAATAAATGGTAGCTGTTATCACTATTATTTTCATTGTGGAAATCACTAATCAAACTTCTGAAAAGAGATTTAAGATAAACCTGTTCCCTTTGTCCTCATTGCAAGGCGTCTATGCACATATTTTCTCTGCATTTTTACATCACATTTTTTTAAAACCCATGATGGACAACTAACCTCTGTATTCTGATGCTGCCAGAATGTTTTTCTGCTTAGTGGACTTTAATTATTACCGAATTACATTTGGATTCCGTGGAATTATTTATTATAGCCACACAGTGCCAAAATGAGTCACCATGATTAAATCTATTAGAATGGCTACCAAGGAAACTATGTATGAATTTCCATCCTGTAAAGTATTAGGTCACATGAAACCAACTTCCAATGAGTAACATGAGTAATAACTCAGGGATTTTATGGCATCATAGAAGTGAATAAGTAATTTTACATATCAAATAGTGTAGTGACAATATTGATGTAGGCCCTATAAAGTATTCCTTTTTCAATGATTTAAGATTAAATTAAAGATATAATATTTTTATATATCTTTAATCATTCATACCTATCTTTCCATTTTAGGGAAGCATAGAACAAATAATTAAAATTCATTGATGTAATATATGATCATGTAGTACCATATCATTATTCCAAAGTTATGTTTTGTTAAAAATGCTGTTTAGCCTCGTAATCTATGCAGCCAATATAGAGTACCAAATTTACCATGCATTTCTATGAGAAAAGACACTGAAATAGTAAACAAAGTATTATTCCCTCTTCCTATAATTGGATGGTTTCTTAGAAAGTCACTTTTAAAATCTATGAATGTATTCTACAGGTCTGTTTTAAAGTTAGCATATAAATTAATATTTGCATTGATGGTCCGATTTTGGGACTATGAAATAAGAACAAATAAAAATAGAACTAGCACGATGGTATATATTGCTTGATTCCATAAATATGCAAAAAGTATCTTCACATTTCAATAATTTTGTAACTGGGTTTGTGCTGATATGATAGCATCATACTTTATTCATTTTGGGTTGGATTCCCTGAATTTTGGTCCTAATTTGCCTCCACTGCACAACGATATGATTCCTCCTGAATCAGAGGAAGGGCTGGGAGCATCCAGAGGTAGAATAAGAGGGCTTGGAAGGTATTGAAAGCAAACATCATGGGAAATTAAGATTTATGGGGTTAAATGCTGGTGGAAGCATTCTACAATTTTATTCAATCTGAAAAAATGTATAACTTCAATGTACTATATTTAGAAGCTACCATTTTGTGAAGTAAGTCAACATCAGGCAAACCCCTGAATATTTTGGTTTACTTTTTGTGTGTGTTCCTGGAGAAGCCCTCCTCCCAAAATGTATAGAAGAACACAAATATAGATTAAAACTTTTCATACTTTCATGACTTCGGTTAGCTCTAAACACCATTTACTCCATTTATTTTTTCAACTTCACATATGGACGTTTACATAGCTGAAGGCACTGAGCTGATTTTGTGTAATTATGAAATATTATTTCTTGAAATGTCATTAATATAATTTGTGTAATGTCACACCTGATTTATATTATTTGTGGATGTGAAGGATATTGTTTACATTGTTTTAAAGGTGACAGAAACTGAGGTTAAGCATTCAATGCTGTCAGGTGAGCCAATGGCAACCAAAAGACCAGATATCGCTCCTTTAATCCCTCCACTTTGTCACTAACACGGGGAAAGGCTTCAGTCATTTTCAGGTTTCTTCCTTTTCTCTCCAATTCCCATTTGTGAATTGTACACACTTCTATTCTTATCTTTCTTGCACCTTTTGCATTACCATTAAATTTTAAAGTGGAATATAGGAGGGAAACATACTAACAGTCTGGGAGAGGAAGTTATGCTAATGGAGAGTGGATATATGTAGACATGCCCAGTAATTTCTCTATCTCTGGTCTCCCATGTCCTTTCTTCCATTCTGCTGAAGCAAATCTCTTTGAGGGAAACCCTAGGCCTCAGGATGAAGAGCTTAAGTTTTCCCATTGGAGAGATTGCCTTAGAGACTCAGAGCCACCCACTGACCTTTTTCCTCCTCTTTAAAACAAAGGTAATACAGTTATGGGGCACCTGGGTGGCACAGTCAGTTAAGTGTCGACTTGTTTTGGCTCAGGTCTTGATCTCAGGGTCATGAGATCGAGCCCCGGGGTTGGGCTCACACTCAGTGTGGAATCTTCTTAAGACTCTCTCTCCCTCTGCCCCTTCCACCCTCTCTAAAATAAATGAAAAAAATCCTTTAAAATATATATACTTACTTCACAGCACTCTTACAAGCACTAAATGCACTAAATATCATAGCTAAGCAGCAAAACAGAAACAAACAAACTCAATCTGCACTCACAGTAAGAACTATGGTGCAGTTCTTAATTGGTTCATGGCTGTTATTCTCACCCACACCCCAACCCATCCCCTCATCCCACCTAAGCCACCTGCTCTCCCTCACAGAAGTTCTCTTCCCTTACAGGTCTCTCCGTCACATCGCTCCTTCAACATACATTGGGTCAAATACTATGATGTACAAGGCATCATTTAGAAACTTCAGGAAATGCAGCTATGTATGGAAACATTCTCTAAATAGTCGAGAGTAAGTCCACCTTTGCCAGGTCTCAGACCATGTACTAGCTGAGTGTCAGCAAGTCACTTCATTTCCTGAGGCTGATTCCACATATTTACATGGATGTTAACACTTTGTTTTAACATTATCTTTTCTATTTCATCTCAGTATTACATAAATCAGACTACTTACATTATGAGAATAGATTTTCAAAACTATAATAAGTAAGCTATGAAATGTTAGGTATAAATGTAAAAAGGAGAGTTTTACCTTTTTTATAGGAATATGCAGTTCATGCTTCTTTAATTTCACCCTTCTATTCAAATTCCAATTCTTACTCTGCACAGGGCTTTTGAAGAACTGACTGCCTCAAAATGTGGAACAATCTTTCCCTCCTTTTATCACCTCATTAAAGTCTAATGAGGTGAAGAGGAAAAAAAGGGTCATGTGTTGGCTTCTAAATCTATTCCATATACATTGTGGAAGCGGTGTTTTAAAACCAGTATGAAGATGGGCTGGCAACACAGTTATTTTCTAAACTTCTTTAAAGAATAGGGCTTCTTGGAGTAAAATTTGAGTTTCATTCCTTGTATTCAATTATATTTTCCTTCTGATTTTACCTAAGTGTTCAAACGTCAGGCTCCAGGTTGCATCTAAATCCAACCTTCCACTCAGTCCATGCAGACTGGTTGGATTAGGTAAACTGAAGTCCCATCAAGATAAAGTTGCCCTGAGGGGCACAAGAAGGCATTACAGAGAATCAGGTAAACTGTGAATGGAGTCTTCTGTGTGAAATAAATTAACTATAAAAAGGCACCCAGGTGGCTTCTCCTATCTTCCAAGAATTAACAACGTTTCATTGTTATTGAATAAATTTGTGGGATTTTTTTTTTAATGACAGAATAAATGTTACATATACACTATATAATTCATTCCATTCTGGCAGGAAATGGCCTTCAATTTTCTCTGGGGAACTGTGCAAACATCTGGATAATCTTGAAATCTTTTAATATGAAAGAGTTGTAATTACCACCAAACTTACTACTTCCCACATTTATTTCCTCTTTTTCAATGATTAGAAATGTCTTTCTTTCTCAGTAAGGATTTAAAGATTAGTTATGAAGGAATTAATTTTGTGATGTGTCTTCCACAAAGACACAGTTCTCAGCCTCATCCTACAAAAATTCACAGAAAGTTAATTTTTGCCATTTTTCTTCAAGGCAGCCAAATCTCCTAATTTTACAAATGTTCATTTTTTTTTTAATTTGCCAACATACTTTCCTTTGGTTTTGAATGTTGAGCTAAAATGAATTTTTAATTTTAGACAGAATGTTTCAGAACATGGACTTGTCTTAGAGAAAAAATGGTGTCTACTCCAATCCCTGACATCAACTAGCAGAATGAATTCTACCAAGTCATTTAAACTCTCCAGGCCTTATATTCTTCATCCATAGGATAAGGTAGTTAGGCTCAGAGGCCATTAGAGTCCCATACATGTTTTTTTTTTTTTTCATTATGCAGTAATTCCAGTTGATTTATTCTATGAGGGCTCAAAATATTTTTTAAATTAACATATAATGTATTATTTGTTTCAGGGGTACAGGTCTGTGATTCATCAGTCTTAGTATTACATGGTTGTTTATATTTAGCTCTACATTCTCATTCATCACTACCCTATGGAAGAATTTTGACAAGCAATATACAAATGTGACATTGGTACAAAAGCATATCTCAGAGGTCTGGAATCTCTGGGTGAATGCCATGCTCACTACAGTGCTGCATAACTCTGGAAGAGAATTTCCAGTAAGTTACATGGGGTATGAATCTAGCTTTGACCTTTTACTCCGGAATACTTTTTTGCTTCATAGAAAGCAATAGAAGTACTTTTCTCTCACTTTTATATATATCCCTTCTCCTTTTATGTGTCTTTTTTTTTTAAGATTTTATTTATTTATTTGACAGAGAGAGACACAGCGAGAGAGGGAACACAAGCAGGGAGAGTGGGAGAGGGAGAAGCAGGCTTCCCATGGAGCAGGGAGTCCGATGTAGGGCCCTATCCCAAGACCCTGAGATCATGACCTGAGCCGAAGGCAGACACTTAACAACTGAGCCACCCAGGTGCTCCTATGTGTTCTTAAGTGTTGGTTCTTTATTCTTTTACTCAACTCTTTTTTTGTTGTTGTAGTTTAGTTGGCAAAATGTTAATTAATCTCAAGTACTTTTCTTTCTTCCACTCCTCACTTGCTATATCTGAGCATTTTTGTTTTGCTTGTTTGTTTTGTTTCTTTATTCTCTTTATTAATAGTACACCTAGAGCTATATTATTTCCCAGTGTGGCCTACATTTGAATTCCTTTATTTTCTTTGTGTTGGTTTTAGTGTTTTCTATTGAATCATGAGGACCCTGAAAGGAGAGGAAAAGCTGAGGGTCCAATTGGTTGCTGAGTCACCAAACTTCATTATGTTAGGAAGGCATTTTTTGAACTTTGACAAATCTAGTAATCTTTTTGGACCTCAGATTCTTGATCTGAAATAATAAATTACATATGCTGTTAATTGGTTCAGTATAGAGTAGTTACATCTTCTAAAGTATTTGAAGATATAATTTGTATTGAATATTTACTAGTTTAGAATAATAAATATTTAATGATCCCTACCACATGTCTGGCACCATGATGCACGGGGGGGGCGGGAAATGAATTGGGGATCCTTAATCAAGAACTGTTTTTGAAAAACAAGCTTGTATGAAAGAATAGTTTCAGTAGACCATAGCAAAGTCTTTACATTACAAGTATCAAACTCTTTACTAGTAAAATTGTTGTTAAAAAATGAGTAAAGAAGACAGTTTAAGTGACACAAACAAAATTTATTTAATACTTCATAAAATAGACAATCTCCATTTAGAGAATTGCAAAATGGGGTGGAAGGCAAGAAGTTTTTACAGGATAAAGAATAAGAAACAAGGAAGAGAAAAGTAGAAAACATCTGATTGGCTGGGGCCACATAGTCAACCTTGTTTGGAGTGAGAAGGCCCCAAGTTGGGTTAGTGTTTGGGGGATGAGCTGACCACTTCCTGCAGTTCTGATCAAGAGGAGCATTTCCAGGGACAGAAAAGTTATCTAAGTTTCAGTTTGCTCATGTGACACCCCCCAGGCAGGAATGGCTCCATCTTGACATAGAAAGTCATTTCAACAGTGTTAAATATGTTTTTGTATCACTGTTATTTTTTAATGTTCTCTATTGAAATAATGGTAAATTAGAGAGGAGAAATAAATTTCCAACATAATCTAGTCTTTCTGGATCCAAGCAGAATAATCCAAACAACATCAAACAAATTTTACCCAATTAATACCAGTCATTATATCTATATCTTAAAAAAATTATTCTTTCTGTAGTAAGTACTCATTTTTGTCTCATTTTAATCCACACATTTCCTATTTAAAATGCAGAGAAAGGAAGAATGAATTAACATTTGTTGAACACCTATCAAGCTCTCAGTATAATACGAAGTGCTTTAAAAACATTATTTCAATCAACAACCAGAACAAGTCTCCAAAGTAGGTTTTGCTAACTCTGAGGTTATGGGAAGTCAGACTAAGAGATCGGGTGATCTATGTAAAGTCACCCACCCAGAAAATGTTAGTCAATATTCATACCCAGGTTCCCTCACTCCAAAGCCCATGCTGTTTCTGCTATACCACATTTCTATCCCAAACAAAAATTACAGAATAGAAGTTCAAATAGCCCTTTAAATATATATGGGACCCTAATATCATAAAAGGCATCTATGAAAAACCCACAGTGAGTATCATTCTCAATGGGAAAAACTGAGAACTTTCCCCCTAAGGTCAGGAACATGGCAGGGATGTCCACTATCACCACTGCTATTCAACATAGTACTAGAAGTCCTAGCCTCAGGATTCAGACAACAAAAAGAAATAATAGGCATCTCAATTGGCAAAGAAGTCAAACTCTCTTTGTAGATGATATGATATTTATGTAGAAAGCCCAAAGGACTCCACCCCAAACCTGCTAGAACTCATACAGGAATTCAGTAAAGTGGCAGGATATAAAATCAATGCACAGAAATCAGTGGCATTTCTATACACCAACAATAAGACAGAAGAAAGAGAAATTAAGGAGTCGATCCCACTTACAATTGCACCCAAAACCATAAGATACCTAGGAATAAATCTAAGCAAAGAGGCAAAGAATCTGTACTCAGAAAACTATAAAATACTCATGAAAGGAAATTGAGGAAGACACAAAGAAATGGAAAAACATTCCATGCTCATGGATTGGAAGAACAAATATTGTGAAGATGTGAATGCTACCTAGAGCAACCTACACATTTAATGCAATCCCTATAAAAATACCATCCACTTTTTTCAAAGAAATGGAACAAATAATCCTAAAATTTGTATGGAACAAGAAAAGACCCCGAATAGCCAGAGGAATGTTGAAAAAGAAAAGCAAAGCTGGTGGCATCACAATTCCAGACTTCAAGCTCTACTACAAAGCTGTCATCATCAAGACAGTATGTTACTGTCACAAAAACAGACACAAAGATCAATGGAACAGAATAGAGAGCCCAGAAATGGACCCTCAACTCTATGGTCAACTAATCCTTGACAAAGCAGGAAAGAATGTGCAATGGAAAAAAGACAGTCTCTTCAACAAACGTTGTTGGGAAAATTGGTCAGCCACATGCAGAAGGCTGAAACTGGACCATTTCCTTACACCACACACAAAAATAGACTCAAAATGGATGAAAGACCTCAATGTGAGACAGGAATCCATCAAAATTCTAGAGGAGAACACAGGCAGCAACCTCTTCAACCTCAGCTGTAGCAACTTCTTCCTAGAAACATTGCCAAAGGCAAGGGAAGCAAGGGCAAAAATGAACTATTGGCACTTCATCAAGATAAAAAGCTTCTGCACAGCAAAGGAAACAGTCAACAAAACCAAGACACAACCAACAGAATGGGAGAAGATATTTGCAAATGACATATCAGATAAAGGGCTAGTATCCAAAATCTATAAAGAACTTATCAAACTCAACACCCAAAGAACAAATAATCCAATCAAGAAATGGGCAGAAGACACGAACAGACATTTCTGCAAAGAAGACATCCAAATGGCCAACAGACACATGAAAAAGTGCTCAACATCACTCGGCATCAGGGAAATACAAATCAAAGCCACAATGAGATTCCACCTCACAATGGTCAGAATGGAGAAAGTTAACAAATCAGGAAATGACAGATGTTGGTGAGAATGCAGAGAAAGGAGAACCCTCTTACATTGTTGGTGGGAATGCAAGCTGGTGCAGCCACTCTGGAAAACAGTATGGAGGTTCCTCAAAAAGTTGAAAATAGAGCCACCCTATGACCCAGCAATTGCACTACTGGGTATTTACCCCAAAGAAACAAATGTAGTGATCCACAGGGGCACGTGCACCCCAATGTTTATAGCAGCAATGTCCACAATAGCCAAACTATGGAAAGAGCCTGGGTGTCCATCAACAGATGAATGGATAAAGAAGATGTGGCATATATATACAATGGAATATTATGCAGCCATCAAAAAAATGAAATCTTGACATTTGCAATGACGTGGATGTAACTGGAGGGTATTATGCTAAGCGAAATAAGTCAATCAGAGAAAGACCCCATTTATCATATGATCTCACTGATATGAGGAATTTGAGAAACAAGACAGAGGATCATAGGGGAAGGGAGGGAAAAATGAAATAAGATGAAATGAGAGAGGGAGACAAACCACAAGAGACTCTTAATCTCAGGGAACAAACTGAGGGTTGCTGGAGTGAAGGGGGTGGGATAGATGGGGTGGCTGAGTGATGGACATTGGGGAGGGTATGTACTATGGTGAGTGCTATGAATTGTGTAAGACTGATGAATCACAGACCTGTACCCCTGAAACAAATAATACATTATATGTTAATTTAAAAAATATTTTGAGTCCTCATAGAATAAATCAACTGGAATTGCTGCATAATGAAAAAAAAATACAACATGTATGGGACTCTAATGGCCTCTGAGCCTAACTACCTTATCCTATGGATGAAGAATATAAGGCCTGGAGAGTTTAAACGACTTGGTAGAATTCATTCTGCTAGTTGATGTCAGGGATTGGAGTAGACAACATTTTTTCTCTAAGACAAGTCCATGTTCTGAAACATTCTGTCTAAAAATAAAGGAATAAAAAATAAAAAATAAAAATAAAGGAATGAATTCCCTGCTGCAGAAAATGCTTAAATAGAAATGTGATGATTAAAAAGATTATAGAAGCATTTTTTATAGGGATGGAAGTTTGGATTTGAAGACCCAAAAGCTTCCTTCCATCTCTCCAATTCTTTAGGGCTATATAATTAAAGACATTTTTCCATTATCTTCTCTCCAATTAAAAATAAAGAACTTAGTGGAAATATAGTGCACCAAAATTTGTGGAATGCAGCAAAAGCAGTTGTAAGAGGAAAGTTCATAGCAATAAATGCCTACCTCAGGAATAGAGAAAAGTCTCAAACAACCTAACTTTAAACCTCAAGGACTTGAAAAAGAAGAACAAACAAAGCCCATAGAAATTGGTAGAAGAAAGAAAATAACAAAGATTACAGCAGAAATAAATTAAATAGAGACTAAAAAGAATACAGATCAATGAAACTAAGAACTGGTTCTTTGAAAAGATAAATAAAATTGACAAGAGTTTAAGCTAGACTTAACAAAAAATAAAAGACAGGGAACTCAAATAAAATCAGAAATGGAAGAGATGTTACATCTCTATGCTTATGTTACACTTCTATTCTTAAATGCTGTCTACTTTACCCATTAGAACTCTTGGTGTATTAATCATAAATATTTTAAATTCATCGTCTGGTAATTCTAAGATCTTTGCCATATGTGAGTCCAGTTCTGATGTTTGCTCTTTCTCTTCCAACTGTGTTTTTTTGCTTTTTAGTATATCTTGTAATTTTTTTGTTGATAGCTGGGCATAATATATTGGGCAAAATAACTGATACAAACAATTCTTTAGTAATGTGGTGGTAGGATATGGGTGGAAGAGAAGTATTTTCTACACCTATGACTAAGTTTCAGTCTTTTAGTGAGCCAGTGCTTCTGGGCTGTGAAGTTCACATGTGCATCTTAATCACCCCATCTTCTCATTCCTCTTAGATGGGAAAAGATGGCTAGGCTTGGGTGGAGCTGGATATTTCCTTTCCTTCACATGGTAAGTTAGAGGGGGTTAGAGTTGGGTATTTCCTTTCCTTCACATGGAAACTAGAGTCAACAGGAGTTGAGTATTTCCCTTCTGCCAGGTTAATTAGGCTCTGATAAAACTCTATCATGTTAAGTTCTCATTAACTAGTTTCTCCTGGGGACAGACCTTATTAAGAACATAATTCTCTGGTATATTTCAAAATGACTCCTTTCTCTGCTCCCTGCCAGAAGTGCAAGGGGATTTATCTCCAATATTTACTCTGAGAACCTGGTAGATATATCCAGGAGGTAGAACTCAAGAGTGGATGGGCCTCTCCCTACCATCGTGACTGTGTCCCCTGGAGTTTTTAACATTTAGAGTTGTTCACACTGAACCTCCAGTAATTCATCAACTACAGTCCAGGTCTCTCTACTCTGGCACTGGTTCCTGAGAGGCTTCAGCTTGTGAGTTTCAGCTCTAATAAGTTGTAATTCTTTTTATTTGCCTATCAGTCACACCAATTTGGTGGGGCAGCAGTTTGCCCTGTGTTCTCACTTCTCTTATGGATTCTAGGAAGGATTATTGATTTTTTAGTTTGTTAAGCTTTTTACTTGTTGTTAGGAAAGAGTGGCAACTTCCAAGCTTTTCACATACTGGACAAGAAACTGGAAATCTCAGATCTTTAATTTTGATAATTTTGATAATTTTTCATGTTCTAGGTTTTCTGAGAGCTCACTTTCTCTAATCTTACAGCAGAATATAGGGTCAACTCTGAAAGGTAAGGACAATTCTCTCTCGATGTCTCTCTCCCTAGTTCTCAGTCTCTTCCTCTCCCCTTCTCCTTCTCCCATTCTCTTTTCCTTCTCCCTCTGAGTCTTCCTTTCCCTCTTCTTTCCCTTATCTCATTCACACACACACACACACACACAGTTAAAATAGTCTGTGGTCCTTGTCCTTAGGCAATCCATAATTAAGTTTATTAAAATAATAGAAAAAATTGTAATCCTGGCAGTGATATGCCAGGCACTGGGTTTTCCATACTCTGTCCCAATATTCAACTTACTTCTTATACACAGAGTCCTTGTTTTGTACAATTTCTGACCTATTTCCCTTCAAACAAATATCCCTTTAAAACTTAAATATAGAAATAGTGTAAGAAAATATTTTCCCCTTATTTTCCTTTAAAAAATATTTTCTTTAATATAAATTGATAACATCAGTTATTCAGTTATTTAGTTACTATTTTAACCTTGTATTGTAAAGTATAAGTTAGTATCAAATTGAGTAGATAATTCCAGTGCCATTATATTAATTTTTATCATCAGATTCTAGGATTATGGATGGGATGAGGGATAGATGTGAAATATTTTCTCTTTAATTTTTAATCAGTAAGCAACTGATAATTAACACAGATAAAGTAAAAAATCAGCTTTTACTTGATTAGTTTTACTTTTTAAATTATTGTAGGATTTCATGCTCACTGTAAATCATTCAAACATAATAGAAGTGTGTTAAATAAAAACAAAAGTTTCACTCCTTATATGCCCCTACCCCTCCCCCACTGCCCAAGGGTACCACTATTAATAGTTTAATTGCTACACTTCTAGGCATTTTTGGTTTTACATACACACACACACAGAAACAGGATCATATACATAATATTCTTCAATATGCTTTTATCCACTCAATGCTACTGAAAAATTTTTATATAACTACATACAAATCTGTCTCATTTATTTTAATGTCTAGCTAGTATTCCTTCTTATAGATGTGCCATAATTTATTTAACCATTCTCTGGTTGATAAACATTTAGTCAGTCTGTTTTCAATTTTTCACCATTACAAATAATGTTGCAATAAACATTCTTGTATATAAATTATTATGACTTGTTTATTTTTACCATTCCTCCTAAAAAATTTGACAGACCCACAATCTCAAACTAAACAAACACTTCACTGTCTATTTCCAAGTTTAAACTGCAGAGTACACAGTTGGGCAACGTCCTACAGGAGAACAAAACACACAGCATGCACCTTAATACAGTGGGCTACAGATGACTTGAAGACCTGTAGATCAATGGATCTTAATATGCTCTCAACAAGGAAAGAGCCCATTTAGATACAGGCTGGGATCCACAGTTCAGGTTTATAAAGGGAGGGAATAAATGGGAGGAGAAAAAATTAATATCTCAAAGAGTAGTGCCTGAAATATCAAACACACCAAAGGGCATCTGTGGTAAGACTCAGGGGAAAAAAAAAAAAAGCAGAAAACAAACTCTGACACTTCCCAAGCACTTACAGGAAGCAAAGGTCAAAGCTCATATAAGTTTACTGGCTTCTTAGGGGTTACACACCCTCAAAATTGCTGTAGTCATCCCTTGTCATGAGTTTTCAACTATTGCAATAGACTCTAATAGCAAGTGCCATATACAAAAGTAGCAATGCGAAATGTCACATGCAAGTAACATTTTGATCACAGACAGAATACTCAATCTCCTAGCACCACTGCATTTCTGACATATGTTGGAAACCTCCCCCCAAACTTTGTTTCTCCTCTCTCCAATGCCATATCTTCTTTAACATGACAGTTCAGCTACAATTTTTGAGCAACTGTAATGTGCCCAGTACTATGCTAAGTATCTTTCAGACATTATCTCATTGAACTTTCACAGTGCTATGAAATCAATGCAATTATTAGTCTCATTCTGCAGACTCAAAGAGATCAGTGCTAGTAAGTGGCAGAACCAGGGCTTCAATCCAGGTAGACATGCTCTAAAGCCCATGTGTATCACTACGGGAAATCTTCTATTTTTTTCTGAATGTTCGAGGAAGAAATCTTCAGATTGGAGTGATAGAATCCTGTTAATACATATGGCAATGAAAGTAGAACTATCTTAGTTGTCAGGGAAACTAATTCTCAGATTGTCAGAAGGGAAGTATTGATGAAGAGACCTTAAAGTCCAAAGTAAAAAGAATTAGCCCTTCAAAATGTGTTTGAGATCTTTCCAAAAGTTCTAAAGGAATACCAAATAAGACTGCTGAATCAAATTTGAAACCTTTGAGAAATTAGAGAATGAAATAAATACATGATAATAGAAAACAGACAAAGATTTGATATTCAAAGAGGAGAAGGTAGATTTTGAAAATTTCTATCTAGGCATATTTAGCAAAGATGAGCAGAGTTTCAGGGCTGATTATCAAAAGCATTTCTTACATGAAAACACAGCAAAAATCTCTAGACAAATCTACAGATTTAAAGGGGGAAATACTTTTTCTCTTTTTCTTTTTTTTTTCTGTATCTGTTTGCTTGTGATGGACCAATTTACCTGGACATTGCTGAAGTCCCTATCATTTTACAGGAAAGTCTTTAGTAAAAGCTTTCATGATGGACGTATACAAGACAGAAAACCACAAGGCCAGTGATATACAGTTTGCTAAAAGTCTAATCATTTCAGCCATCAAACCAAAGATTGTTGGTTAATTGCTCAAATATGTCCAAAATTAAAGTTTCTAATAATAAGTTGTAACAAATACAGTAGGTAGCAGATTCAGGATTTAAACATTTAAGTGGGATGTCCTGACCTAAATCTAGAAAGATAAAATTTAATGTAGATAATAAAAGTAAAATATCTGAGACAGTTTATTTCCCCAAGTAACTTTGGATAATACCTCCTAATGACATGATTATTTCTGATAATATCTGAAAAACAAGACAAACAAAACAAAGTTCTACCATGAAGTTTAATTAAATAGCTAACACTACATTGGGCATGTATAAAGCCTTAAGTAGATAGTACATAAAGATACAGAACAGTTGGGCAATCTCAAGCTGCATGACTCAGTCACCTTACGGCATTCAATACTTCATTTCTTTCCTGGGCTGGTCTTCTATACTATTTAGCTCATACTTCCTTCTTTCTTCATTAACCTACTTTACTGAAAACCTACTGTAAATACTGACTTCTGCTCTCACACAAAATTGCTAGCTATGATATTTGGAGCAGACCATGTGCATGTCAACTTAATAGCCATTTGCCCCCTTTTCATGTTGTAGGTCCCCAGTTTGCTCTGGGGTCTATCCTTCCCCATTTAACTCAGAGAAACTGTGAAGGGCCCATAGTCAATTACAGAGTTTCATCTTCCTTGTTTATGACTGGTTTGGGGAAAGGGCATGCAATCCAGTTTGGAACAATAAGACCTGGATACATTCACCCATTCATTCCAGAAATATTTACCCACTACATGACAGATTCTAGGTCCTGGGGAAATAGCAGTGGACAAAGCAGAAACATCTCTGCCCACATAAGTCCCAGGTTTTAATTGGAGAAGAGACAAAATTAATAGAAAATATTTTGGGGAGAAGATTCTTCACTTTTAATATATTTATTAATGCCAAGGGAAGAAATTGTTCTTTATCTTTCTCTGGCATTGATGAATAGGATGTGATGCTTAGAGCTTTAGCAATGTGGAGAGGAGCTAGCCAACCTGGCTAGGACAGCAATGCAGAAAAATGGAAAGAACCATCACTGAGCTGCTAAACTAATCAACATGGCCACCATTATGTTTAAACCACTTACTTGTATTTGAGTTTTCTATTACATTCTCACTGTTACATTCTAATTCTAGCATATTCTAACTGGTTTGATATGGTATACAGGTTTGGTAGAAAAGATTTCATAGAAATCTACCTGATCGCTGACCATTTTTTACAGGTAGAATTGACTAGGAAATCCATCACCTCCTTGATAATAGATGACATTAAACAACAACAATAAAAAAAATGAATCTATGCTCCATTTTCCTTGTGCATTGGCTGTGGAGGAAGAAAAAAATAGATTGAATGAAAACACACACAACCAGCCCACTAAGATAAGAATATACATCCTTTGTAAATATGGTCTAGATTGCTGTTGTCTGGCACTGAAAGAGTAGGTATTTATCATCACAGAAAGATTAAGGGTATTTTGGGGTGCCTGGGTAGCTCAGTCGTTAAGTGTCTGCCTTCAGCTCAGGTCATGATCCCAGGGTCCTGGGATCGAGCCCCACATCAAGCCCCGCATCGGGCTCCCTGCTCAGCAGAGAGTCTGTTTCTCCATCCTCCTCTCCCCCTGCTTGTTTTCCCTCTCTTGCTGTGTCTCTCAATGTCAAATAAATAAATAAAATCTTTAAAAAAAAAAAAGAAAGATTAAGGGTATTTTGAAGCCTTCTTTATCCATGTTCTTACTGTAACTACGACTCATCCGTAATCATAATCTATCTAGTTATGTGATATATACTTAATCTTTAGAAGATGTTTTGGAAATTTTAATTTGAAGTCTTAATTAAAATTATTTAATCATGAGAATATTAGATGAGGGAAAACATTCATTTTTATACAGATAAAGACATGGACAACATAGCTAACAGATGTTTCCAAAAACTGGTGAGAAGGAACTATGTTATTTTCCAAAATGTTAGGCTGAAAAAGACTAAAAGCAAGGATGAGCTTTCTATGATTACAGCAGGAAAAATTCCTTCATGGAGACAGAAAAGGAGAACTTAATAGATAATTATTGAATGAGTGAGTATTTGAGCACCTACAGTACTGTGATGTGTATTTATGGTTTCTTTTCACACAAAGGTATAGTCCTTATCTTTCAAAAACTTACATTTCTGCTGATGATAGGAGAGATAAGTCAATCTCTATCTATCATTTATTTATCTATCTTTCCTCTCCCTCTTGCCCTTCCTTCCTTTCTTCCCTTCCATCCACTCTTTTTCAGCAAATCATGAGTGCATTTCACGGAGCAGTTATTGTGTGCGGTATGTGAATAAGACAGATAAGACAGAGCTTTTGCCCTGAAAAAGCTTATTATACTCCAAGAAAAAAAAAGATACATTTAAAGTTTCATGTATTTGCCTGGTGAATGTTATTGGGTAAAGAGTGAATGCTATTGAAGTCCAAAGTGCAGAGGGGGAGAGCTATGAGCAGAATTCATGTGGAGATACATAAGGAAAAACATGCTTTTTGAATTGGACTTAATAAGGTGATGAGAATATGAAGGGGAAAGGAAGGACTATGAAAGCTGGGGGAAATGTAGAACAGAAGCATGCATGTACAAATATATGTATGGTACTCTAATGGCAGTGAATAGTTTGTTTTGTTGAAGCTCTGTGTTTCCTGTGGAAGAGTGATAAGAGTTAAGTTTGGAAGAATGGAGTAGTGTCATGTAATAGAAGACTTTGAAGAGCAGGTTAATTCTTGGTCTAAAGCTATAGGCAATAGGGAGCCTATAATTTAAGCAGGGCAAGAAATCCAGAACAGAACCTAAGATTTGTCTGTCATTGATGTAAGCAATGGAAAACAAAACTTGCTTCCTTACTGGACTGTGATGTTTGAGTTGAAATAAGGTTTTTAAATTTTTTTTAAAGATTTTATTTATTTATTTGACAGAGAGAGACACAGTGAGAGAGGAACACAAGCAGGGGGAGTGGGAGAAGGAGAAGCAGACTTCCCACTGAACAGGGAGCCCGATGCGGGGCTAGATCCCAGGACTCTGGGATCATGACTTGAGCCGAAGGCAGACGCTTAACAACTGAGCCACCCAGGTGCCCTGAAATAAGGTTTTTAAAGAAGAGTAAATAGTTGTAAGTCAAAGTACCTGTGATATTGTAATTTATAATAAATATATATTTTGTCTTTGTCCAGTTCCTCACACATAGCTCCTAAAACTCTTGGAATTTCCTGTGATGAGAATGATAAAGATGTCTTTTGTTGTATATGAAGTGACTTTTAGGAAGCACCCAGGGATGGGGGCTGATTGCCAGTGAAACCGACCTTGTGATTAGAGGGTTAGAACCCTACCTGAACGCCTCCCCCAGAAGAGAGGTCCAAGCACCAATGGCCAGTGATTTAATCAATCATGCCTATATAATGAAGCCTCCATAAAACACCAAAATGACAGAGTTTGAAGAGCTTCCGCATTTGTGAACTCGTAGAGTTGTTGAGAGAGTGATGTGCTGAGAGAGCATGGAATCTCTCCTCTTTTCCCCACACCTTGGCTTATGCATTTCTTCCATCTGGCTATTCCTGAGTTACATCCTTTTATAATAAACCAGTAATCGCAATCTAATAAGTAAGATGTTTGTTTGAGTTCTGTGAGCCCCTCTAGCAAACTAACCAAACCCAAAGAGGAGGTTGTTTGAAACCTCCTAAACCTTAGTTAGGAGCACAGGTGACAACCAGGAGTTACAATTGTGTCTGAAGGCGGGGGATGGGAGCATCTTATGGCACTGAGCTCTTAACCTGTGAGATCTGATGCCATCTCTAGGTAGATAGTATCAGAATTTAATTAGTTGCTTGGTGGTTTTGGAAAAAAACACATATTGCAACTGGAGTCAGATTTGTAGTACCACAATGAAAACAGGAAGAATTAGGTATTTATACAGTTTACAGAATCTGAGATTCCCATAATAATGGTGAATAGCACTAAGAATATTTTTAACTGTTAAAGTTTGATTATAGCATGGATAAGAGTAGGAAATAATTTAAGCAAAAGAATCACCAATTGCATTACTTCAAAAAAGTGAAGTTTTGAATTTCAAAACCATAACCAAAATGTGAGCTTAAAAATACATACTCTAACACTCATTACACTAAATTGTTTCAAAATATATTTTAAATGCTAATTTTGATGATAAAAATTCTATTAATGAATTGAGCAATCTCCTAGAAAACCTTTTATTAACCCAGTCACATCCTATAATCACTAGAAAAGCTTGGGAATGCTAATAAGAGAAGGAATGTTTTAAGGAAATGAAATATCCTAACACAAAGCTACCCATATTGTGCTACTCAAGCGTCTCAATGAAGAAATGCTAAATATTGTCAAAGGTCTCTCCAAAGCCAAAGCCCTGGGGCATAACACACTCCTCCAAGAATTATGTTCTAAATTAGCTAGTGTTCCCCTCGATCGTTTATTAGAACTTTATAACCAGAACTTGAAATTAAAAACCATCCATATTACACACTCTGTCAATATTTTATGCATTATATTAAGAAGGAAGAACTGCTACATTTTAAATTTCTTTTTGGCTCTCTGCCTCCAAAAACACCAGTTTGGGAGGTATGACTCAGATTCTCACCTGGCAGGTAGAATACAAAATGTTCTCTTTTCGCTCGTAAAGACAAGCCTGTACTCACGCCAGGAAGAATCTCTCTTGCTAACATATGACCATTCATTGATAATATTTTAAACATGGGCTTTTTTATTGATATAACTAATTTAAAAAAAATTAGTGAAGATGAGTACTTACATCGGTTAAGCTTACTTAAATGACTTTTTTCTTTTTTTTTTTTTAAAGATTTTATTTATTTGACAGAGAGAGACACAGTGAGAGAGAGGGAACACAAGCAGGGGGCAGTGGGAGAGGGAGAAGCAGGCTTCCCACTGAGTAGGGAGCCCGATGCGGGGCTCAATCCCAGGATCCTGGGATCATGACCTGAGCCAAAGGCAGACGCTTAACAACTGAGCCACCCAGGTGCCCCTTAAGTGACTTTTTTCAACTTGGAATCTGATGTGGAAGTTTTCTCAACTGCCAATAATTGCATCTCAAAGGAAAGCTAAGGATAGAAAACGATGGCATGCTGATATTTCCAAAGGTAAAAGAGTATACGTATTATAGAGGTAAGAAAAATTGAGAAGCACTCACAAAGGAATATAATAATATTCCTCCAGATTCTCCCCCCAAAGTGTGTAATTATTACACCCATACAAATTAAAAGAATGATGTTCTTCTTTTTACACCCTGCCACATTTCCCCTCTAATGCGCTTACACCTGGGTCAAGCAGAGAGCTATTCAGGTAGAATTAACCATTAACGAAGCTTTGATACGATGCACGTTCAAACCTACAAAATAATCTGCTATGAAAGGAGGAATGCGAGAGCAGTTGACAGCCCTCTCCTGATCTGCCCACTCCACCCCTTGCAAATTGCAAATGCGCTAACCCTGGTGTGTCCTTTCTTCTCATTCCTTGTTTCCTCCAGCATAAATGGGTTTATAGGGCCCTTCATCTAATTTTGGAGTGTGATTTCAAGCTCATTCATCAATGCTACCTCCTCATGTGTCGGTGTTAGGCACCACTTAAAACTGAATATACTAACTCAAGGATAGATGTGGCACATATTATAGGACCAAGTGAGACTACAGTCTTGCATAGAGAGTACACCAAATATTTTCAATAACCTCTGCTTTTTTTTAAAGAGTGATTATGTTGTCATTGTGTTGTTTATTGTTTTTTTTTTTTTAAACTCTATAACTACCAGTTAGTCTTAAGGGGTTTTTAGGTCCTATGAAATTTAAGGCAAGTTTTAAAAGGAAAAATTTTCAGATAGAAGTTAAGGACATGGAAGGCATTTACTTATGGATAGACAAATGAAATTTAATTCAAATCATTTCTTGTTTTAAAATCTTTAAGATCATGACAGATTGCCCATAAGCTCAGACAAGCACAGATCTCAGAGACCCCTACCCAAAAGACTATTTAGCAATGTCCATAATACTATTAAAAAGGGAACTAAGAACAAATGAACCTCCAATCTAGATATCTGCATGTTGTGTATAATGAGGGTCATCACAATACTCTGTATTGGGAACATATGAGATGGCTGAAGAGTGAGAAGAAACCAGCGGCATAGTTGTGAAGCTAGGAAGGAAAAAAATAAGATAAAATTTTCCAAGAACAGTAGACACAAATAATCTCTTCAAAAAAGAGCCATCTGGGGCGCCTGGGTGGCTCAGTTGGTTAAGCGACTGCCTTCGGCTCAGGTCATGATCCTGGAGTCCCGGGATCGAGTCCCACATCGGGCTCCCTGCTCAGCAGGGGGTCTGCTTCTCCCTCTGCCTTCTTCCCTCTCGTGCTCTCTGTCTCTCATTCTCTCTCTCTCAAATAAATAAATAAAATCTTTAAAAAAAAACAAAAAAGAGCCATCTGATAAATAAAAATGTGTATATTTTTTTCAAAAATCAATATTTGACATATATTTAATCAATCATTTATTTGAGCCCCATCAGAAAAAAAAGATAATACTTATTCCAGCAAACCAATTTAGCTTTTTTACCTTCTTGTAGGCATTATAATTATTCCCTGTACACATTGCCTTCAGCATGTCAAGAAAAAGTCTTTAATAAACTCATTTTAAAAGATCTGCATCATTGCTCTTGCTCCCTAGGATGCTGTCATTTTCATATATCCATCATTAAATGAGGACTGTGCCCCCATTTCATTTTTCATTTTCAAAGGAAGACTGGACTGGGCTTTATTAGCATTTTAAATCTATTTTTCTAAAGGGAAAAAGATACCAAAAATCAACGAAACTTTTCCCTGTGATATTAAAAATCACTAGGTGGTCTTAAATTTCTTGCCTTTATATGCTGCTTTCATGTCAGGAACTAGAGATCTATTCTGAGTTGGCTTTTACCCAAAGAACTTGAGTTGGCTCAGACTTGAACAGGCAAACTGTGGTTTCTTTAAAAAAAAATCTTTTTGTAACACTTTTACCTGACACTTCAAAAAAAGAAGTGTTTATTCAAATTACTATTCAAAGACACAAAATAAGCAAAAGTAGTATGTTGCTTTATTTATACATAAAAAAGCATTGCATTAGAAAAATTTATTTATAATCACACAAAGTAGCCAAGGTGAATAAACCAAATTGGGAGATGAATCAAATAGATCCTTCAGTTAGAAAAATGATGACCAAAATGTGACACTAAAAGATCATTCTCTATAGCAGACCAGTTGGTTTCATCTAGTTCACCACAGATAATGTCAGCTAGCTGTCATACAAATGGGTAGTCCCTGAGACCAGTAACCTCCAAGTAAAAATGATGACAGCTTACAAACCCCCTCATTATCTCTGGAAAAACTCAAAACAAATCTTACTGGGTCATTAGCCTCAAATCTACATGAAGGTTTCTTCTCAATATCATCTACACAAGATTCAAGAAAACTGGTACAATTATCTTTCTTTTTTTTTTTAAGATTTTATTTATTTATTTGACGAGAGAGACAGCGAGAGAGGGAACACAAACAGGGGGAGTGGGAGAGGGAGAAGCAGGCTTCCCTCGGAGCAGGCAGCCTGACGCGTGGCTCGATTCCAGGACCCTGAGATCATGACCTGAGCTGAAGGCAGACGCTTAACAACTGAGCCACCCAGGCGCTCCTACAATTATCTTTCTGATGCAAAACACTATTCTTCATGGAAACCATTCCTACTAATATATACAGGCTTTGTTAGACTTGATATGGTGATTTAAATGCTAATTCCCTTTATTTGTATATGTCACTCATACAAGGGATTTTTCTAATATCAGATAACAGAGTATAATAACAAGTTCATTTGCTCTAAAATTACTATAGCTTAAGTTGAGTGTGGTTTAAAATATTATGATGAATTTTATTGTTGTTCTTAATAGTCCTCTTCGGGAGCAAGTTAAGAAACCTGTACCTTTTACAATCCTTTATTTATAAACAAAAAAGTCTTTGTTATCAGGTGTCAAATGTATTTCTATCAAAAAAAAAATCTGCTTTTGAAAATCTGTCTCAAAATAGATCTCCTAAAAGAAAATCATCTACCTAAAATCACTTATCTATATTACATATTCCTACTATATGAATTTTTTGTTTAGATTGAAATTCTTGCTTAAAGGATATCTTATCTAAAATTCAATAAAAGATAATATTAAATAATGAAAATAGGCGCTGGATTTATCTAAACCTGGGTTTGAGCCCCATCTTTGTCACTTACTAATGCTGTGACTTGAAGAGATTCAATTAATCTTCAGTTTTATCTTCTGAAAATAAAGATAATAATCTCTATTTTGGCAGGTTATAAGAAGATTACTCTAACACCAATTGCAGGGCTTGATCATGGGCAGTGCAGCATAACAATTAAGATCACAAAATCTAGAAATAGGCTGCCTGGTTTTGAATCCCAGGTGTGCCATTTTTAAGTTGCAACCTTGGACGAGTTTCTTGAATTCTCTTTGCTTCAGTTTCCTCAGCTGAAAAATGGTAATATGGAGAGTACCTACCTTATCAGGCTGTTATGAGGATTGTTGAATAATGCATGTTGATCTTTAAATTATACACTTGGGATAGTGCCCAGTACAGAATAGAGAATATACAAATATTAGCTGCTACTTTAAAACAATCTAATAAATGATAGCTATTGTGATGATGATGAAAAGGAAGAGGGAACCCAGAAGAGATAGAATGACAGGAAAAACAGATCAAATGGCTTCATTCCAAGGTAGAAAATAATGATCCCAAAACAAAAGTGCCACTGTGACAAGGTTTAAAATAGCTCTCTCTATCGAAATCATTTCAAGTCTCCAGAACCTGAAGAATTTTTTCAAATCAGTCATAATACTGACACATGCTTTAAAATTGCCCCTATCATGAACCAATAGTCTAATATGAAATTTTGAATCTTCTTGATTACTTATTCAAACCATGTTTTACACTTTAATAACCCTTTCTTTGTTCATTTCTTTATTGTTCCTGCACAAATTTTTCTTTCCAACCAGGTTGTCAGTTTCTTTGATGGCAAGAATTTTGTGTTATTCACCTTTTTAGCCTACCTTGTCCCAAGCTAAGAAGAGTGTTGTTAAACATATATGTTATTAAACTCCTATGTGTTATCAAGCTTAATTAATAACTTTCATAGCTAATATTTTATTTTTTTAAAGACTATTTATTAGTCAGAGAGAAGAGAGCACAAGCAGAGGGAGAAGGAGGCTCCCCACGGAGCAAGGAGCCCAATGCGGGACTCCATCCCAGGACCCTGGGATCATAACCTGGGCTGAAGGTAGACACTTAACCTACAGAGCCACCCAGGTATCTCAATGGCTAATATTTTAGATTCCTAAACGGGACACATACTTTTATCATTACTATCCACATTTAATAAACCAATGTTTTATCTAGTGCTCTAATTCAAATAATTTAACTCAAATTTATGAATCAACTTAGATTTTAGTCATTTGTATTTAAAGTTCAATTGGCTTTTACACAAATAAAATTTAAAAGCATCCTGACTCTTCCAAAATTATGAAAGATGTACTCTTCTTGCATAACCAATAATCCAAGAAATCTCAGAAAATTTTATGTGATTTTACAAGTGAGATAAGCAAGGTAGTAAGATCTGATGGTTTCAGCAAGCTAAATGGATATTTCTTTAATTGGGAACTTTTTTCTTCCAGTATATCTTTGATAACTGTTTCATTCCCAATTGTTTTGTCCTCTCCTCCAGTATTTCCTTTAGCTGAAGGTTGGCTTTCTTATTGTTATCTTGATCTCATCATTTTCATTTCTTTGCATAAAAATAAGCATTAGGGGAACTTCTCAATTTCCTCTGCATCGCACTGGTTTGATTTTTCTCAGCATCAATTCTGCATTTACTAGACTTCAGTGTGACTTTTAATTCAGTTGCTACATTCTAATGACGTGTTTAATGTATTATTTCTCTGCAAATGTTGCCAAAAACTGAATACTGATTTGTTTTTTATTTAAAAATACTAGTATTTGAACTCTAAAGAAAAATTTTCTCTTACAGAAGTTTTGAATTGTGAGAAGTAAAAACATCTTATCATTTACCAAACAAATTTGAGCCCTTATTATATGATAGACAATGGGAATTTAAAGACAAATGAGACATGTTCTGGACTTCAAGGAGCTTAGAGTAAAGGTGATGATAATGAGAATAAAACTAACACATTTAAGGTGCATGTCTAGGTACTAGGCACTACACCACACAGTTTAATGTGTTATATAATCTGATCTTCATAACAGTACAAAAGAGGTAATGATATACTGATTTTAGATTAAAGAAACAAAAGCTAAAAGAGGTTAAGTAACTTGCTCAAAGTTATTTAGACCCAGGACTCCAAAATCCATGTCTATATCATTTTCTTTAACTTGTCATAATTTCTTTCACTAGGGTAAAACCAACACATGGCATAAACACGATAATATTTAAATAAAATAATGATTCAATAAGACTGGTAATATCTACCAGTTGTCAACCAATTTCATTTATTATAGGTTGAACCTGATAACTGAGAAAAAAACATCAAAATTAGACTCAGTTATACATATATAAATGTGTACATATTTATGTGTTTATAGATAGATGGTTTAGGAGAAAAAACAGTACAAATTTATTAAAATAATACAAATATACAGCCTAGGTTTCTCTTCTGTTCAAACCAGCTTTCCTGAAAAACTCCCTTAATTTTCTTCAATTTCCATTTATTCAGTTCTAGTAATACTTGTGATTTCTATAGAAGTAAGGTCTAATGACCTCTAGGGACTCTATTTTTATAAGTACTAAAACAATGTTTTCCTTTACCAAGGGAACAAAACCAACTGTTAAATTTATTCCCTCAGAGGAGGGGTCTATAAACTTCTGTAAAAGGCCAGATAGCAAATATCTTGGGCTTTGTGAATCATTTAGTCTTTGTGAACTCTGCCGCTGTAGTGCAAAAGGTGCCATAAACAGTAGGTAAGCAAATGAGCATGACTGCATTCATTTTTTTCCTAATTTTTATTTAAATTCTATTTAGTTAACATATAGAATAATATTGGTTTCAGGAGTAGAATTTAGTGATTCATCACTTACATATAACACCCAGTACTCATCATAACAAGTGCCCTCCTTAATACCCTTTACCCATCTAGCCCATCCCCCATCCACCTCTCTCCAACAACCTCAGTTCTCTATTGTTCAGAGTCTCTTATGGTTTGTCTCCCTCTATCTCTCTTTTTTTCCCCTTCCCATATGTTCATCTGTTTTGTTTCTTAAATTCCACATATGAGTGTAATCATTTGATATTTGTCTTTCTCTGACTGACTTATTTTCTTAGCATAATACATTCTAGTTCATCCATGTCACGGCAAATGGCAAGATTTCATTCTTTTTGATGGCTGAGTAATATTTCTGTGTGTATGTGTGTGCACGTGCACACGCGCACCACATCTTTATCCATTTATCAGTCAATGGACATTTGGGCTCTTTCCATAATTTGGCTATTGTTGATAATGCTGCTATAAATATCAGGGTGCATGTACCCCTTCAAATCTATATTTTTGTATCCTTTGAGTAAAGGGTGTAATTGCTGGGTCATAGTACCATGACTGCATTCAAATTAAACTACAATTATGGACACTAACATTTGAAATATTATATAATTTTTACATGTCACAGAACATTCTTCTTTTGATCTTCTCATTTAAAAATATAAAAACCATTTTTAGTTCATGATTTCCTTTGTAGCACTTATCGTGTTGGTAGATAAATAATTGTTTTTTGTAATTATTTGAATAATTACACCATAAATTCCATGAGGACAGGGATCGGGTTGTCATTTTTATTGGTCTGTTTTTGTGTTTTCCAGGCCAACTCATGAATTCTGTATTTTGACCCTTTTGTCATTTTGCCCCAATTTGTTTTGAGGAAAGTTATTTATTTTTGCCTCATTTAAAAACAACACCACCAAACTATTCATTATATTATGTTAACCTGGGTACATTAATTCTCCCTTTGTGTTTTTCTCCCTTGGAACTTCTTTAAGTTACTGCTTTACATCACAAAAATTCCTCATTCCTGAGGATGGAATAAAATGACCACAGACTCTATAGTAGAAGGAGAGTAGTTGAGGGACAGGTGGATGGCTCAGTCTGTTAAGTGTCTGCCTTCGGCTCAGGTCATGATCCCAGGGTCCTGGGATGGAGCCCCACATCGGGCTCCCTGCTCAATGGAGAGCCTGCTTCTCCCTCTCCCTCTGCCTGCTGCTCTGCCTACTTGTGCTCTCTCTGTATTAAATAAATAAATAAAATATTTTGAAAAAAAGGAGCGTAGTTGAAACGCTAAGCCATCAACACTCTGATTACTAACAATAAGCATGGGAGCTTCAAAAGTCACTGGAAACAAGGCATGAAAGGGAACCTATTGGGTGTAAATCTTTACTCTTACAGTCCCCAAGAAGTTTTTGGGAAATACTATCAAAGTTTTAATATACTAAAAAAGTACTTGTAAGTATTTGAAGCATCAACAGAAGAAGTGTGTGTGAAGGGGCTGAGAGACATGAATATTACAAAACAGACAATTTCACCAAATTAAATGTAATGTTCTGGAATACCCTTTCTCTATCTATTAGCCCTAATTTGGTAACCTTCAAGAAGGAAATGGAACTGCAAGAGAAAACTCCAATTAAGTCTCTGAGCCTAAGGCATATTCAAGCCTTAGTGATCTGACTGGAATGGCTTTATAATTCAAAGACAATCTGGTGATGTCAATCAGTTCTTTCTCATCATCCTGCATTTTTCCTCCACCAAAAAAAGGAAAGAAAAATGCCTGAATGTGATACAGCTCTAACAAAGAAACATCTAACACAGAGGAAATGCTATTTCCCCTTGACACACTGTTGTTAACCAACAAAGGGCCAACTGGAGAGGCAGGTGTTTCCTGGGGAATAAGAGAGATCAGTGAGGGCATTCTCAGAGATTTAAACAGGAGGATGACTGAACCTAGAGGTATGTGTTTTTGTTTTTGTTTTGTTTTCTTTCTTTTATTCACTGAAGAGACTCAGAAAGAGTGGTATTCCTTCAAATCTTTCCTGTCCAGCTTTCAATGAAAGTAAGAAATATCTTGGTTCATTCTTGTTTCCCGCAGTCCTTTGGGATAGAGAAATGTGTGTGTAGAGGATCAAACTTTTATGAAGTCACTCCATGAAGCATCAGACAGATCTTTGAAAAGATGGAAAGATAACCCTCTTACCTGAGGTTTTTTGATGAATATGCTTCATCTCAATCCAGGTTGCAGTCAGTCAAGGATAAGAGTACACCCAGTCTTCTTCAATGGGTAGACTTTGCTTGAGATCAGTTTTCTTGCTGTCAGAGAAATAAGCTACAATTATGGTGTTTTGATGAATATGAATTTGTTTCTATTAAATCACACTTAATTAAGGTATCTCTTTCTGTTTTGTTTTTTAAGTTGTAACTTGGTTTTTCCCATCACACTGTTGGTCCATGCCTTTCTGCATAGGGATAAAGGGAAAAAGACTATTCCCCTCTGACTGGACAGCGAGCATATGACCCTGCATGTCCATATCAGAGTATCTGGGCCTTCCCAGCATTTTGGTTCCAGCAATCAGGCAGGTGCTGAATAGTAGACACAATGCTGGTGAAAAGCTTCATTCTTCTTCCTAATAAACCTCTCCCTCCAAGGTGTACTTCCTCCAGGCAGGGCCCAGAAAGACCACGCAGCAAGACATTTCTCTCTTTGAAAATGTTTTATTAATCAATCAGACAGGCTTAAAGAGAAGCAAATCAATCTAGTGCCCACTCTTTTGGACATTTTTGGATGTTAAAATAGGAATTTGGGCACTGATTCCTGAGTTCTCTGAGTGTTAAAGTATATCTTAAAATTGTAAAGCTTTATTCACTTTTTCATGTAAATCAAAGAAATGCTTCCTTATTGTGAACTTTGAAAAGTGGACAAATGTGTTTTCTATAACAACTTTACCATGTTCCAAGACATCGGTTTAATATTATACAACCTCAACATCCAAGATGAACTGATCTCTTAGAATATAACTACAGCTGACCTTTAAACAACATGGATGTAAACTGTAATGGTCCACTTAAACACAGTCTTTTTTCAATAAATACAGTGCAGTACTGTAAATGTATTTTCTCTTCCTTATGATTTCCTTAATAACATTTTCTTTTCTGTAGCTTACTTTATTTTGTTTGTTTGTTTATTTATTTATTTTAAGATTTTATTCATTTATTTGACAGAGAGAGGGGAAGCTCAAGCAGGGGGAGTGGCAGGCAGAGGCAGAGGGAGAGGCAGGCTCCCCATAGAGCAAGGAGCCTAATGCGGGGCTTGATTTCAGGACCCTGGGATCATGACCTAAGCTAAAGACAGATGCTTAACCAACTGAGCCACCCAAGCACCCTGCAGCTTACTTTACTATAAGAAAACAGTGTATAATACATATCACATACAAAATATGTGTTAATCAACCATTTATGTTATCAGGCTATTAGTAGTTAAATTTGGGGGGAGTCAAAAGTTATATGCAAATTTTTTATTGCATGGGGGGTCAGCACATTGTTCAAGGGTCAACTGTAAATAATTGTGGTATTTTCCATAATGACATAAAGATAAATCCAAACTGATATGGATTTAGTTAATCCAGTAATTGCTGAGATACGAGTTGATGTTTATCTTTACACTATCTCTTAAAAAAGGGCTAGCTAAGCAAATTACCATGGCATGGGCAAACCCATAAGGAGAGTGCTTACCTAAGTGAATCCATTTACATACAGCTTCTCTAATTGCAACAGATCAGCTGGCTGTTTTGATATATTACTTCCAAATCATTTGTCTTTTTTAGTGCAGAACTTCCCTTAGATAATACTTGGTTAGCACACCATTAGTTATTGTGAGAACTTGAATAATTTAATTTCTTAGGGAAAAAAGAATTCAGATGATGGTTGTTTGTGATCATTGGAGTCAAAAGACTCAGTTTAAATGCTTGGGCAAGTGCATTTACCGATGCTCACTTTCATAATCTGAAAAAATACATATAATACTGTTTTTTTTTATAGTATCACTGTGAGAATTAAACCAGATGAAAATCAAGCATCTGCCAGAGTGCCTAGAACATGGTAGGTTCCAAATTAACACTTTTTGAATATAAGTGTTAACTAAATCAGATTTTCTTTTTTCCAAATATTATAATAACTTAAAGAATTTTGTTCTAGCAAATATAGAAAATGTCTTTTACTGTCAGCCTTTAAGAGTTCTGTTAGCAATGAATTTTTAGTTAAGATATCCCTTTAAAAATTTCATAATGCTCTTTTAAAATATTATTTTTTAATAGAGATGGGTTTTTTGTGTTTCTTGTTATAAACATTCCTTCAAGACTCTTGTGACCATGGGGGTTTCAGAGTGAATACTCTAACTCCATTACCTATGTATTTACAATCCAGAAATAAGAAGTTTAAGAGCATGCTGGCTTTGGGATTCCTGGGGTGGGAAGAAGAGCAATGAAAAGGTAGAAGGGGTTTCATTCCAGATGTCCACAAATCCCAAATACTACTCACCACAGCCTTTTTAGAAATGTTTTCTTTTAGTTTGAAGTGAATGGCTTTTTCAATTTGAACTATTAAACGTGGGATTCTTGAAAACCTTAGTTTAACTGAATTAAGAATATTCCTTTCATAGAGGTATACTTCTAACATCTTGGTTAATATAATGATAGTACTTTGGGTAGGAATTGAGAATTTTAATTATTTTAATCACCCTCTGGGGGTTATAAATTTCCAAACCATAGAATAGGGTAAAAAAAAAAGGGGGGGGGGAAACATCTAGCACAACAGTCTCATTTTTCAGTATGAGAAAACAGAGACCTAGAAAAGTTTACCATCTTGTCAGACATCTAATGGAAGTTTCACTTCCAGAATTTGTATTTATTGACTAGTCTCTAAGGACCATTTTAACAGAACCATGTTTCTTCTATGAATGTAGTTACGTGAAGACTTAGCTTTTAAGAATAGCTACATGAAAAGTAGGGCTCTGTCTTTTTGTTAAAATGACACCATTAAATATTGATTTGGATTCTGGCTTTATACGTGATTGCAGAGGCAAGTGAAACCAAAAAAGTAAAGATTAAAGAAATAGTACAAACATAAAACCAGGAAGAAAAAGCCTAGTTTGCATTGAACATTTTATTAAGTTTTAAGACAAACATTTAAATTTATAAAGAGAAAGTCACCCTTTACGGTTACTCAGGAGATGTGGAAAGCAGGGAGTGAATGTGAAGTGTTTGGTGGAAAACATAAAACAATCCCCTTTCCAATCAACAAACAGAACAGCTCAGACTTCTTTTTTTTGTTTGCCTGTTTTGGAATATTTTAGCTACCTACTCTCAATTTTGGGATACCTAGCCAATGTCCACATTATAAACTGAGAGTCAGAAATAAATCTCCTGAGAAAAACAAAATATTTCGAAGAACCTGTAGAGGATGCGGCTGGTTGACCAGCATGCACACCAAACCCATAATCTCCTTCAATTTGTTTGTGGGAGTGCTGGAAAGAATTCCATATTCAAGGAAGGCATCTAAGTCCTCTTGGCTTAAGCAATGAAATAATGAAGAGATTAACTTCATTATTTTCTGTTTTAATTTTAATAAATAGCTAAGGTACAGCTCAAGAGCTCATTTTGGGAAACTAATATATAACTCCAGTATCTTAATATAGATTACTCTTGTGTTGATGTTTGGGGCCTGTTAAATGCTACATTATTATTCATTTTATATGAAATGTCTTCTTATAGTTGCTTCAATACCCACTAAGCCATTATGCCTAATCTTCGATCATTTCCACAAACCTCCCCGAAAATTTTGTCCCAGACAGCCAAACATCTCTATAAAACTTCCTTAGAAGTGAATCCTTGCCAATTACTTTCTGTTCATGTGGACTGCCATGAGTAAATTTCATATTGGGTTGCTTTCTAAGATGCTTGATAGTGTGTGTGTGTGTGAGAGAGAGAGAGAGAGAGAGAGGAGAGAAGGTGTGGCCCTAAAGCACAACTAACTGCTGCATAAAACCCCAAAGATCTACTAGGTTTCCAAATATTCCCATTTCTGAAACTGATTAATACTTTTCACAGTCATTATCCTCAAAAAGCAAGGAAATTGACACAGTGAAGTGTTAGGGCTCTAAAAATTATGATCCAAAGTAGTTTTGCAAAAAAAAAAATGTGCTTTTAATAATTCAACCCAAACTCTTGCTATTCATAGATTTCCTCCATTGCATGAATAAATAGCTCTGTCCAATTGTAAGTTAGTAGGAGCACTGTCACAAGCAAATGCAAGGGTCAAACAGTGTGGCCTAAAAGCCAAAAGACAGCCCCAATTTTACACTGAATTTTTTCTTTTCACATCCTTCCAGAAAGTAAAATAACCTAACTAATACCAGGATGAACTGAAGAGGCAGAAGGGCCCTTCTGAAATCAAACAATCACACTTATCTGAACAGCCTAATATGAAACAATGTGCTATTTGGGACCAAAAAAACCCCAAAAAAAACAAAGAAGTTATCCCACTTCGGCAGAGGAAGGAGGAAAGTAACTGGCATTAGTGTTAAATGTGCTGAAATTCTTAAATCAATATTAAAATTCTCCTAGATAGCTCTTTAAAAATCTTTGGCTTCTGATATGGAAGCTAAATTGTTGGAATTTGTGCCCAGTTCTCAATGGCTTCTCTTCCTTCACTGTCGGAACAACGAGATTCTCTGCCCATATCCAAGTTTGAATATTGACCTTTTGCTACAGGACAGACCAGACCACTCTAAACCAACATGAGAATGAATACGTCTCCATCAAGATCTGGTACTGACCAATTTACCTCAAACACTGAGCTTTCCTTATATCACCTCCTGCCTAACAGAATCAGGCTTAAATATGCTTTGTGCAAAACAGAAACCCTTGCCCAAAGCTGGATTTGTAACCAAGAAATAAAACCTCTTCCTTCCAGAGAGCAAAGCCAGTCAGCTTAGTTTATGCCATTAATATCTTTCTTATGCAAAGAAAAGTATGAACTCATTAGTAATGAATTACAACATTAACTTCCCTATTTCAATTCCAATTTCAACAGAGCTACAATCACCAAGGAATTATCTATCTAAACTAAGACAGAAAAGGGGGGGTTTAAAATCATCTATAAATATATTATCAACAGGGCAAGAAGAGAACAAAGGAAAAAATAAACTAAATGGAGAGACACAAGGAAACATAAAATATGGATTAAAATATGTAGAAAAATGTATCAAGTAAGAAGTAGAATTCTAGCTTGAGCCTGTAGGATCTTTGAAACATTAATGTTGATCATGGTCTCTATACCTGCAACCTTTCTCTTAACAGAAAAACAGCTCTCAGCCACAGCTGAGTTCTTTGGAAAATCTAAAAACAAGCAAACAAAAAGCAAAGCAAAACAAAACAAACTTTCTAAAGGAGTCTCTCATAGCCCACTCTTCAAACTTGGAAAGATACTAATTATCTGACAACTCTCCAAGAAGGAAAAGACCTATTCATTTTCCCATTTCCAGAACCTAGGAGAGCATCTGGCCAAGAGTAGACTCTCCATACATGCTTAGGAGGTGGACTTAACTAAACAGACAGCATGGAGACCAACCCTTTACCCACAGAACATAACAGCCTGAGTCCCCATCCAGCCCTGGGGACAGAGGCATGGCAGAGTACAGGCACACACCAATGTTAGTACCAGGGTTGTTAGTGCTAGCTATTGCAACATCGGAAGTATTAGGGCTCAATTGGCTGGTGCCAGTAACAAAACCATTGCTTACCAAATATGTTATAATAATAAATATAACTTTACAGGTCTCACAGATTTCTTTGTGTCTGCAACTCTAATCCTGCTCCCAAACCCCAAACTCCGGAAACCAAGTTAGCTCGTCCTCTGGAGATGATAATAGGATTGGGCATCAAGGGTATGCATTTGTGAGTGGGGCAGGGGGGCGGGTGAGAACTCGGGCCTTAATGCATTCCTCCTATATTTTCAACAGAGGCCTGAGTCAGGAGCGCAGTTGTGAGAGAACTGTCCTCTGTAAAAGAGGGGTAATGTTTACCTCAAACTACCCCTTTTTTTTTTTCACTTCCTTGAGATGTAACACAGATTGCCTGTAACCATAGCAATCAGTTCAGCTGTGAGCACCCTCATTTATTCAAGGCACAGAGGCAGTACAGGAGAGGAAACACTATTACAAATAGGAACAATAAGATTTAATTTCAGATGCCACAACATGATTGGTTTGGTATTGGATTCCCGACCATATGAAGCACATTATGCTTTCTGGGTTTCACCTGCTCTCTCCTGATCCTCAAGAGTAATATTAATTTCAATTTCTTCCAGAAATAATGATTAACTTGTTTCCAGGACTATCTTGAGAGTGAAATAAAATTTGGAAAAACATATTTTCAGCAATGTGCTACGTTCAAGAGAGCTGAGATAAATGGCTGAGGACCATAAAGCAATGTCAGTGCACACTTTTTTTTTAATTTTTTTTTACACTTTTATGTGGGTTTTTTCAGGGCAGTGTCCAACTTCCCTTGACTAAGTCATAATGGATGTGCTCCATATTTATTGCTTCTTCTCCCTACTTTAGCCTCTTTACATCTCTGGAATAATAATAAAAAAAATCTTATGGAGGCAGCTCTGCCCTATCTTAGAAGTAGAGTTACAGCAAAAATAGTCTTGATTTTCAAGGCAATTATTTGTGACTCATTAATTAAACTAAACTTCAGCAATTCCAAATTTGGTTCATTGCATCCGGTATTTCCACAGATAAAACTCAATTAATGTATTTCAAAGTTATATAGATATCAAACCCTGGGATGAAGAAAGGAAATGACAACAGCATTTCACCATCTACAAGGCAAGCATTGCCACTTTCTCAGCCTCACTTAGTTATGGAGCTCCTACCATGTGCAACCATGTGAGACAGAAAGATTTACAGATGGGTACCCCAAATTCCTACCACGGATAAAGCAATGAGAAACCTATAAAGATGACACAAAGATCTTAATTTCAAAACCCTTCAGCCTAGAAAGAGAAAACTCAATGAGAACCATGAAGGAAATATTTTATCAAAGCAAAGACTTTGGAAATAACCCATTTAATCAGAAAATTATAAAAGTTGCTACTTCTAGCTTAGTGGTAATTGAATCAATTTGATTCCAATTGTCTAAAATTTTCATTGCAGAAT
This sequence comes from Neomonachus schauinslandi, assembly GCF_002201575.2. Lineage (NCBI taxonomy): Eukaryota > Metazoa > Chordata > Mammalia > Carnivora > Phocidae > Neomonachus > Neomonachus schauinslandi. The sequence goes on from NC_058404.1 coordinate 78,139,890, forward strand.
TTGAAGCTTCATAAAGCTATAATTTGAAGACTACTTCATTTCCCTAAAGCTCCACTCATCGATCATACTTTTAATTCAGAGAGGATTTGAAAATGATGAGAAATAATTTCTTAAATGTATTGAATGTGTGGTTTTGGTTTTGTTCTGTCTTTTTTTTTTTTATTTCCCTTTGGCCCTCTGCCTCCCACTAAAATTTTCTCAAATTTCTTGTCCCAGGCTGTAACTAACCACCAGCCAATCCCAGTTGCCTGGTTTGTAAGGTCTTGGAAGAAAACAGAATCAGGATAATTTTGTCCCATGACCACCTGAAAGGAAGAGAGAGATTTCAGAGTAACAATTAGAGCCAGCTAAGATTTGTTGTACTCCTAACCATGAGAAACCATCACTATTATTAAATAATGGTGTGTGGAGGACTGGTTGCTATTTCTTAAAGCTGAAATTTACTATTGCAAAACTTTCTTGCTAATACTGGTTATCAACCATTTATCAAGAAAATTAAGTAATGACATTCACACCAATACCTTTAACTTTCAGTAAATCCAAACCAGCCAGGATTATTAGTCACTTGTTAATCCACAAGTGATTTTCCCTATGTCAGAGAAGCTTGTTTTTTCCTCCTAGACATTTCTTGGCGGTAATTATTTTAATGTCCAAGTTTGTATATGCTAACCACTGTTTAATGGCTATCTCTGTACCTGAATACTTGCAGGCCTCCTTCCTTTGTGACGTCTTAGTAACATTTCTGTCCAAACTACAGCAGCTCTTTTCTCCCATCTTCATAACTGTTGGATTGCAGCACTCATTAAACTTATCTTCCAGTTATTTCAAGGTCCATGCCAAGGACCTGCATGGTTTCCAGAGCCACAGTCTTTGGAGTACCAAAGCCATTGGCAAGTGTCCCCTACTCATTTCTATCCATGGAGACTGAAGCAGGACTATGTTCTTACAGTATCTCCTGAAGGGATCCCAGCCCACCAGTCCTGCAAAGTCAGACACAGATGGCCAGTTGGTGTGTGTGTGTTGTGTGTGTGTGTGCGTGTGTGTGTGTGTGTAAACTGTATATACATATATATGTATGTATACAAATACATGTATGTGTACACATGCATATATACCTTAGGCATATGTATTATACATAGGCTCATATTATGTATGCTAAGTCCTATATATAACAAAGCAGTGACTGAGTATGGTAATTTTAAAAATGAATAACTTCAGATGAAAATATACTCATGACCAAAATTGTTAATTAGGCTCATTGTTGCCTTTAACCTAGTAACTGAGTAAAGCCAACATCTATGGTTATGAGCAAATGCTTAAGAATATTGTAGCTACAAACACTTGCTCCTCTGGATTGACAAAGTCTAGAACAAATTATCTACTAAATGCTCAAAAATAACATTTATGCAAAGAAGGTATTCATTTTAACAAATACTTGTAGAATACCTATTACTTATAAAGCACTAAGGACACAAAAGGGATTAAAGCAACAGCTCAGCCATGAAAGAACATGAAATTTGCACTCAGAGCTGGTTCAAGCTCTGGTTATGCCCATTACTAGATCATGACCTTGAGAGTCCTCAAGACCATTCTCAAGAGGCATGAGTATGACAATGTTCATTGAATTCCTTGCCATCAGCACAGTGTCACACAGATGTTTGTTGTATATTCATTCATGAAAAAACATTTTTTGAGTACCTACTATATGTCAGGATTATCTCAAGTAATAAGGTTATAGCAGTAGACAAGAAAGTTATCCTATTTCCTCATACTTGTATTCCTGTGGAATCAACCAGTCCAAAGGAAATGTCTTCTGCCCTGTGCCATTCTGAAACTCTTATACAAATATAAATGTGTACTTTTTGAATTTCAAAAAAATAGATTAACTCAAGCTAATATCCTAACCTAAATATCCCCGTTCATTCCTGCTGAAGGAAAGATGAGTTGGCACTTTCACAACTGATTTAGCTGACCTCATCCCTCATACTTTTCTTTACTCTTCCTCAGTTGTTTTTTTTTTCTGTTTTTGTTTTCTTTTGTTTTTCTTTTTCTTTTTCTTTTTTTGTCCTTGCATGTCATTGGTGTTCCCTCCTTCCACACATGTTTGTATAGACAAATATGAACACTCAGTTTCTGGGGTTGGGGTATGTGTGTGTGTATGTCTGTGTATATGAGGGAGGGATTGAAGGAAGGAAGCGAGGGAGGAGGAGAAGGAGGAGAGAGTATGAATATGGGAGGGAGCCTGTGAGAATAATGGTTAAAATCCATTTTTCCAAAATCTTTATATTCAGAATTATCTATATTCATTTTTTTTCTTATCTTGTGTTCCAATAGCTCCTGTCAATACTTAAATTCCCCTTTTCAAAAATTTTATTGAGGTAAAAACACAGCATGAGATGTACCCTTTCAAGAGATTCTTTTTTAGAATAGGATTTACAGAAAATTCGTGAAAATGGTAGAGTTCCCATATATCCCACACCCAGTTTCCCCTATTATCAACATCTTATATTCATATGGTACATTTATTACAATTAGTGAATCAATATTAACCAATGTCCATACGTCATTCAGATTTTTTCAGTTTTTCCCAAGTTTCCTTTTTCTATTCCAGGATCTCATTATATTTTGTTGTCATGTCTCTTTAGACTCTTCTTGGCTGTGATAGTTTCTCAGACTTTCCTTGATTTTGATGATCTTGACACTTTTGAGGGGAACAATAGTCAGGTATTTTGTAGCATGGATTGGAATTTTTCTGAGTTTTTTTCTCCTGGTTAGGCTGGGGTTTGGGGAAGAAAGCAACAGAGATAAAGTATCCTTCTCATCACATTATATCTAGGGTACATACTAGCAATATGATGTCACTGTTGATGTTAAACCTGGGTGAACTACAATGAACTCTTTGTTTTTAACAGAAATTTTTACCAATGATTACATTTGTATTCCCAAAATCACTCCAAAGAGATTGTCAGGCAATCTCAAAATAACCTTTTATTTTCTCCAAAAATTTACTCATTCTTTAATTTTCTCTAGGGAAATATATTAAATATATACTAGTCAATGCCAGGCGCTGAAGATATAAGCATAAATAAGACTCATCCCTACTTTCAAGAGTTTCGGGTCTAGTCTAGCGCAAGAGAGAGACTTATAAAACCATAAATAATGCCTGCTTTCACCACTTCTATTCTACATAGTGCAGGAAGTCTTTGCCAGAGCAATTAGGAAAAAAAAAGAAATAAATGATATCCATATTGAAAAGGAAGAAGTGAAATTAGCTCTGTTCACAGATGATATGATCTTAAAAACCTTAAAGATTCTACCCAAAAACCCTTAGAAATAATAAATTCAGCAAAATTGCAAGATACAAATGAACACTCAAAGTTCAGTTGTATTCTTTATACTAACAATGAACAATCCCAATAGGAAAGTAATAAAATAATTCCTTTTCCAACAGCATCAAAAGGAATGCCAAGGAGGCAAAAGACTTGTACACGGAAAACTACAAAGCATTATTGAAAGAAATTAAATAAGACACACATAAATGGAAAGATATACCTTGTTCATAGATTAGAAGACTTAATACGGTCAAAATGTCAGTACTTCCTGTATCAGTCTGGTAGGGCTACTGTAATAAAATACCACAGACTGGGTCACTTAAACTACGAAAATTAATTTTGTCACAGTTCGAGAGACTGGAAGCCCAAGATCAAGGTGTGGGCAAGTTTGGTTTCTCCTGAGGCCTCTCTCGCCTTGCAGATGGTCACCTTTTTGGTGTGTTCTCAAATGACCTTTCATCTATGCCCATGCATTCCTGGGGTCTCTTCTTCTTATAAGGACACTAGTCATACTGGATTAGAACTCTACCCTTATGACCTCATTTACCCTTAATTACCTCTTTAAAGCCCTTACTCCAAATTTAGTAGGGCTTCAGTGTATGAATTCTGGGGAGACACAATTCAGCCCATTATACTACCCAAAGTGATTTACATATTCAATGAAATCCCTAATTAAATCCCACCGGCATTTCTTGCAGAAATAGAAAAATCCATCTTAAAATTTATATGCAATTTCATATGCAATCCTCAAATAGCCAAACAATGTTAAAGAAGAACAAAGTTTGAGATTTCACAGTTCTTGATTTAAAAGCATATTACAAAGCTACAATAATCAAAGTAGTGTGGTACTGGCATAAAGACAGACATATAAACCAATGGAATAGAATAAAAATCTCAAAAATAAGCCCTCATATATATGGTCAAATGATCTTTGACAAGGGTGCCAAGGCAACTCAATGGGAAAAGACAGTATCTTCAACAAATACATTTTCTTGTTAGGAAAACTGGATATCCATATGCCAAAGAATGAAGTTGGATCCTTACCTTACTCCATATACAAAAAAAAATAATAATAATAACTCAAAATGAATTAAAGACCTAAACATAAGACCTAAAACTAAAAACTCCTAGAAGAAAACACAGAGGAAAGGCTTCATGACATTGGATTTGGCAGTGATCTCTTGGATGCTTTACCAGAAGCACAGACAACAAAATAAAAAATAGACAAATGGGACTACATCTAAATTAAAACTTCTGTGCACCAAAGAATACAATCAACAATAAGAGTAAGCAATCTATTGAATGGGAGAAAATACTTGCAAATCATAAATCTGATAATGAGTTAATATTCAGATTATATAAGGAACTTTTTTACAAGTCAACAACAAAAAACCCAATTCAAAATGGAAAAAGGACCTCAATAGACAGTTCTCCAAAGATGATATAAAAATGGCCAACAAGCTATGAAAAGTTCCCAACATAACTTTCAGAGAAATGCAAATCAAAGAGACAAAAATGATACCACTCACACTCATTAGGATGGTTACAATTAAAAAGATTTTGTTAGCCAGGGAGAGACTATAGCTTTTGGACAACAAAATAATAGTATTTGCCACACTTAGGTTTTACAAAATAAAAATATTAAGCACATTCTTGAATATCACACCAATAGGAAGTAAAATATAAGGAGCAATGAAAACTTGCTTATATGTGGTGATAAAATAGTTATATTTATTTGTTGGTGTTCAAATAGGTATTTTATTCCAGAATTACCTCAAGTCATCAAGACATCTTTAAAACTCTTTACCCATGCTTATTTGTCTATTCTGACTAGGACAATAAATGAAGCTCCATCCTTATATACGGAAAAGATGGGCCTAGCTTCATAGAACCACATGCATATAAAGCTCTGTTTACACAATATAGATTGGAAACTATCCTTATGGGCTAATCAGTTGGATTTGATATGTGTTTGGAAGTTTGGCATAAACTTAGTGATAGGTTTGAGGGAAAAATAGAACTACCATAATTATTGTATTCATTAGCCACAGATTTAGAAAATACTTGTTTCAGGCATTTTGTGAGTGATTCTTTTCTTTGAAGATACTTGCTCTCAGATTGCACGTCAAGTCATCTCCACCAACGGCAGAAAGGATATGGTCAGATGTGATTCTTATACATTTCTTTTATCCTTGTCTCTACTGAAATGATTTCACCTAACCTTAAGGTAGATCTAGGCTGGTTAACTCAAAATATTAGGGCACTGGATAAAGATAGCATCATGAGCTAGATATCCTTCAAATCAATGTATACCGCTCCTTCATAGCTAAGAGAAACTAATAGCCTCTGTACTAGCCTATTTCCGTTTCCACTATCCTTAATCCATCTGCTATGGATGTTTTGAGAGACAAGAACATTTTGGGGAGTGGCACCTGGGTGGCTCAGTCAGTTAAGGGTCTGCCTTCAGCTCAGGTCATGATCCCAGAGTCCTAGGACCGAGCCCTGCTTCAGGCTCCCTGCTCAGCAGGGGATCCTGCTTCTCCCTCTCCCTCTGCCCTTGCTTGTGCTCTCTCTCTCTCTCTCTTACACTCTATCTCTCAAATAAATAAATGAAATCTTTAAATTTTTTTTAAAAAGAACATTTTTTGGTCCTTGGGCTAAAAATTTTCACAAGGTTGGATGGGAATCAAAATTTGAGTGTGCCAGAAGTCAAGGACTGGGGAATACAGGGCTCTAGGATTTGCTCTCTTGGAAAGAACACAAACACTTGTCTCTAAATTTGCTTCCTCCCTGTATGGTAAAATAGCCTTGTCCTCATTGAAGAATAAGTACCCTCTTCTCTACTCCATTTCCCCTCAGAAGCCAAGTGGGAACCAAAGAGAGGCAGAGGAAAAAAAGGAGAAAACTTGGATGGCTTCTGGCCTCAACAAGAGTTTGGAGGTTCCTCATAAAGCCCAGCTTAGATCCCCAAGAAAATGCACAAAACTGTGTGGGAAAAGACACGATGTTAATAAAGCATTCATGTCTGCTGGACATGTTCTTCTATGCATACATATCCTTCAGAGTTCTTTCAGGGCAATGTGGGAGGCCAAGGACTGGCTTTGGAAGTTCCTAGTTTCTTTCTCCACCACTTATGCTCAACTCCCTCCTCCCCCAAGGTCAGGCATCATGCAATTACACCTTTATTATAAAAGGGAAAGGTCACATAGCACTCTGATTTCAAGAAGCATGTATAGATAATGCAGTGAGAACACAGCTTAGCAACCCTCAGATCTGAGCTTGAATCTCAGCACACCTACTTTCTCATTCTGTGAATTTAGGTGATTTATGTAGCCTCTCTGAGCCTCAGTGTCCTTACTTAGTAACACTTACTTCAGGAAGTTATTATGAGGATTAAATGTACAAATGATGCAATTAATAGTTTATAAAATGTGCCAGACATCTAATGTATGTTCAACAACTATTAATCTCCCAAACAAACATTATTACTGGAAAACTAACTCAAAACTCAACTGATGACAGGTCAATAGTAAGATATTCTTATGAAAAGACATTTATTTTGTTACATAAACCAAAGATGTAGAAAATGAACTTGTGCTTCTAGGACAGTTATTTCACCATAATGTAAATTAATTGAAACAGACAGATTAGATTAATAGAGTATTTGTTATCTCTATTTCAGGATTTTAAAAAGCAGCAAGTTTAGGAGCTGACCATATTTGAAAGACTTTAGAATAGCACAAGATTGATTAAAGGTCTGTCACCACAGATTGGATGTGTTGATTTCGCTTCCCCAAAGGTATCCACATAGCAACTTGGCAGTACATAAATATTCTAAAAATTCTAACAGTTTTTACAGAAAATAATAATTGTACTCTTACCTAAAATGTTGGGTCCCATTTTCATTTTAAAGGCTCATAATGTTTTTCATAAGCTAATAATTTTATTCATTCCAATCCTGTCATGGTGAATTTGAAAGAAGGGCACAACAAATAGGTACTTAACTAAAGTAGATGCTTTCTCTGTTGTTTTATAAATCCAAACCTATTGATTGAAAGGATATAATACAGAAATGGGAACTTAAGGAAACTGCTCTCAGGGCACCTGGGTGGCTCAGTCGATTGAGCGTCTGCCTTCGGCTCAGGTCATGATCCCAGGGTCCTGGGATCGAGCCCCACATCGGGCTCCCTGCTCCGTGGGGAGCCTGCTTCTCCCTCTCCCACTCCCCCTGCTTGTGTTCCCTCTCTCGCTGTGTTTCTCTCTATCAAATAAATAAATAAAATCTTAAAAAAAAAAACTGCTCTCAATTATACTGTATTCACAGCTCATTTTTCAGATCCATCTATTAGAGTTAATTTAAGGTCATGCCCCACACTGTAAAATCTCTTTTATCCTGTGCAGCACTTGTCAGAATGCCTTGTATGTAGTTGGTGCCCAATGAATGTTTGCTGCATTGCACTGAGCTGATCATCCATCTTATTCACTAGACTTGTCTTTGAATAACTTATGCTTTTTTTTCTCTTTTTTTTCCCAAAAATTAAGTCCACCCACGAGGGAAAAAGGCAGAAGGATATTGTGACAAAAATATTATCCTGGAAAACAGATCTTGGTTCTGGTCCTAGCTTTCTGTGACTTTAGACAAATCACTTGAACTTTCTAGATGAAGTTTCTCTATAATGAGGATGCTAGAGAAGATGCATGTGCCAGACTGTAAGGCCCAGGCACACTGACATTCAAAGCAATGTGGGTGGAACTTTTTCAAGATTAGATACTTGCAGAGAGACAGTATAGCAATGGTTTTGAACAATTTGGGAATTATTGGGTTAAGTGCTATTATTCCATTAAGTGCTATCATTCCTTTTCCAAAGGAAATAATGCATAGTTTGCCTGGTATGTTTTGAGGGTTTTGTTGCTGCTGCTGCTGTTGTTGTTGTTGTTGTTGTTGTTGTTGTTGTTGTTGTTTTCAAGTTACATAACTTTAGAGTTATATGCCATATAGGCATTAGGATACACTTCAAGAGAGCAAATGTCAACAAAGTTCTGAAGTTGCTTGGCATTTTATCAATCATTATTTAGAGTTTCCTCTTTTATTTTTTTCTTAATGTATTTGGTCAGGAACACAGAAATTTTTGTGATGTAATGATAAAGAAATAAAGGAAGTTTAATCTAATGCTCTTTCAACCTTATCCACTCAATGCTTACCTTGTGACAAACCCTGACAATCTTAACATATTCCCAAGGTTACTAAAGAACTTGGAAGATCTTAGATTCCTACCAGGTGATTACAGAGGTTCACTCTTTGCCAAGTCATATTCAGGTGCTAAAGAGCAATTTTGCTTTATCTACATTTCATGTCACACTTGGAATTTTCTATAAATGTTTCCTTAAGAGTCATGCAAAGCCCTCAGTAGGTAATTCCCCACCAAAATGATTGTTACATAAGTGACCATGTAGCAATGTATATGTCATCTCAGATCCACCTCAGATCCCAAGTTTATATAATCCACTCTCCAGCAGCTGGTACACAGTTTTAAAAATGTGGGTCTTTGCATTGTAGGGGGGTTTGTTTTGTTTTGTTTGTTTCTTAACACTGCCCATAAGTGCACTTCCTTTCTCCCCTTATAACGTATGGGATAAATGAAATTCTTAACTCACACAGATCTTACTGTAGACCCAATGAATGGCACGGATCCGACACAAACACCCACACACTTCCCTCGTTACAGATCCGTGCTAAAGACCAGAAGTTGGCCATGGCTATGCTGAATATATACTTCTGTTGGATTTCCATGGAATTTGGTTTTATTAGATTGTATGTTAAGTTAAAGATGTTTTAAAAAAAGAAAAAGTTTTATTTTGGGGGGTGAGTCAGGGAAGCTTCAGAGGGGAAGTAGAACTGCCACGTTAATGTCCCAACCCCAGAGAGAAGCTTCTCAAACCACCTCAAAGCAGCCGAGCCCCAGCTTGCTCTGGATCACTGTGGAGCAGAACCAATTTTTAAATGTCTTCATCTGGTCCCTCCTACTTTCATGGTTGCTCTGGGGGTGGTGAGAATCAGGACGCACTGAAAGCTGCTGGGACATCTGACTCTTTATTTTCTTGGCTCTACGAGTCTTAACTCTGCACCAGTCCTCCCAACTATGCAGAATTTCACTTTTAAGAGCAGAGGCAAAAGAAGACACACAGAAGGGACAGGAGCCTTCACTTCTGTGTAGTGAGAGGAAAAAAGAGGCACGACACATTCCCCACAGTGCCACTGGGGGCCCTGCCAATCAGTGTTACTTCTCCCGTAGTCTCTAAGCTGGACTTCTCCACGATATAATATAAGGGAAAGTGCTCTTAAGATAAAACTGATTTTAAGTATCCTTACATTTACGGAAAATTCCTCCTACTTCTCTCTTGGATTTCATGGATAGACATGGTGTTTGGAGGTCAGGAGGGCTGTGTGGAGAGAGATAACTGTCTCAAATATCTAGAAATGAGTTATATAATTAGGCCAGCTTTTTGCTGCTCCAATGGAAACACCAACATACATGGCAGAAGTCATGGGGCAAGTTGGCTTCCATATAAGAACTTGCTATCAGCATCCTGAATCACGCTGAAGTAATGTCCAGCCTCTGGAGATATTCAGGCAAGTTCTGGAGAGTCACTTGGTGTAGAAATTATGCAAAGGATTCCATGGGCAGAAGGGAAGTGTGGCATTGAAGAAGAACTTTTCTCCCTCTTCTTGCTGCATCCCCATCTCTGCCCATAGAGAAGGGAATCTCTGTCTGGGCTTCAGCTCCTCCCGCTGCCCTGTGGAAGGAATATATTCCAATCTGATTGGACAAAAGTTAGCATCTTTGGCACCACATTTAACAGAGGGTAGTTTTACTGTGTCTTGAGAAGAAATGGGCATGTCTTGCTTCCTTCTTTGTCTTCCTGTATCCACTGAAAGCAAGTCTTTCCCACTTGTTCTATAAATTTTTGCTTTACATGTCAGAGGACCAGAGCCTTGCTACCCTTCTTTTTTTTGGCACACAGAAAGTCAGGCCTAGCAGTAGGGTAAATAGCCTATGCCAGCTTGAAATTAGCCATCAGTGGGTAGGGGACTCCTTGCTGCCTTCCCCCTTTTCTCCTGGAGCAGGTAGGTGCAACAGATTAGCTTCTGTCATGCTTCAGGGATGAGATCCTTGGGATTTAAAATTTCCTTAAGAGGCAGCTAGAGCCCTCAGCTAGGCTTCCAGAATTAAGCTGCGTTCTCAAATCTTTTAACAAATCCAGTAGTAGGAATGTTTCTGTTTGCCCAGCCACTAACCAAGTTGGTTCTTTCTTTTCCACTTAGCTATTATTTTTACATGTACTATCAAACTCTCCCCTAAAAACCCAACCAAACTCACCAGTACAGTGGTACACTACCACAGATTAGTCTAAGCAGAACATGGGTTTTCCATTACCATTAATAAAACAGAAGCAAAATATTTTAAGTATATACATTTTATTCTTAGAAGATAATACAGGCTTTTTCATTGCAAATGGTGAGATAGAATATATGGAAATTTGAGAATCATTATATCATTTATAATGTCTTATAGCCCGTGGGCCCTAAGATTCAGTAAAATGTGGTATTTTCTACTTAGCCTAACACCGTCTCCATTCAATCATCACCTATTAAATTTAAAAATACAACTAAAATTTCTGCAGATTCAGTGCTGTGTTGAATTCATTTTATCTGTTGGTGCCTTCTACCTATTTAACCAATCAATGAGAATTCTTTGGAACCTACTGTAGAAAGTATAAATTCCAAATAATGTCCAGGAACAAGCATCAGCACACCAATTACACTCGCTTTGGTAAATACTGCTGCTTGCAGTTGCCCTGTTACAAAAAAACACAAACCAGATACTCTTTGTACCTTCTAACAGAAAGTTCTTCCTTACCTGAAGAACATTATTCCTATAAAAACCCGTCTCTCAAGTACTTTTCTTGTGGTGTTTCTGATACCTGTACAATCAGGAAGTGATGAAAGTGTTCCCTGAAAACCCAGTTTTCACTGAGCTTTGCCGGCCAATGAGAATGAAAATTAACTCAAATAAATTGTGGAATGCCAGCCAAACCCCTGAAACTTGTCAGCACTTCACCAGCTAAGTCGGTTATGCTTTTTCAGAAGTACCTTATCCTGAAATGACCCGATGGAAAAGCCAGTGTCAGATGACACATGACATCAGGTGTTCAATGAGAAATCTGCTGGCATGATATTCCCTTTGAGTCCACAAACTCCTTAGCCTTCCACAGTACTCAGTGAGAACTGAGTACCTTTTCAATCTCCAGCAGACCATCTGTGACTGAAATTTAATTCCTTAGGGAAGTAACTCTCAGTGGCATTCATGGATTTGCTTTTGGATTAGAAAATAGTAAACCCCTAATTGAAGTATCTTTTATTTCCCATAGAGAGTATTTTTGATATTAATTTCACTTATACATGATGGTCACTTTACATTTTATTTTTTTATGGAAGATACATAAAAGGGTCTGTAGTTCATTCAAAACTGAAACTGGAAGTGTTTAACTTTTCTCTTTCTCTCAACAAACATTAACTCAGTATTTTTACCTATTTTGACTTTTTAAATGTGATATTTTATAGCACCTTGATTTATTGCTGGGTATATGTAAAGGTTATGTCAGCATTTACATTATAAAGCCATGTTTTTGTGGGTTTGTAACTAAGTCATAAAAAATAATTCTGACTGAAACTTGGAATGCCAAATTTCCACCCTGAAACACAAGTTTGTTCCTAGATGTGCTTCACACACACACACATGCACAGACACACACATGTACAGCATTCAACAACTACTGTTTTGTGAAATACATTCATTCAATATGCTGTTTGATGAAAATAAATTGAAAGAAAATAAAGGGTATGAAGTGAAATCAAGCATAGCTATCATCTAACGGTAGCCACTTTTATACTAAGATGTAGATTTGAAAAGCTAATTTAATAACAAAAGAATTGATTGTCTAATTTTCAAATAGTTAAAGGACAGAAAGATGAAGTAATATCTTCCCTAAAAATATCTTCTTGTTAACCAGAAATGTTTGCAACTTTATTTTACACTTTATAGTAGATATTCTCTGTCTCTGCTGATGTTATCTAATGTCCTTGAACACACTTATTATAATTCATCATCTACATAGCAACAGACAGGGCCATTCTCATAAACCAGAACTGGTGCTGGATCTGGTAAGTCATTAAGCAAACATATTCCTGTGTCATATGAGGCTTGTGTGCCCATTGCTGCCTGTAAGAGGGAAAGATTTCTGATACACAGACTCCTTCCTAAGACATGTTGCCTTCAATTTACATCTTACCAATGTTTTAATTATTTGACTATTTTCAAATGCTGAAACATACCTGAATAAACTTTCTATGGTTCTCTTTAAAATTACTATATCTTCATTTATATGGTCATGATATCTATCAGCAAGTAAGAAACAGAATTATAGGGCGCCTGGGTGGCTCAGATATTAAGCGTCTGCCTTCGGCTCAGGTCATGATCCCAGAGTCCTGGGATCGAGCCCCACATTGGGCTCCCCACCCCGCAGAAAGCCTGCTTCTCCCTCTCCCACTCCCCCTGCTTGTGTTCCCTCTCTCGCTGTATCTATCTCTGTCAAATGGATAAATAAAATTTTTTAAAAAAAGAGAATTATTTTCCCTGAGACATAAAAAACTTAAGAATTAGGGGGGAAATCTGAGACAACATAAACACCAGAGTTTTATCAAACCGACAAGCCTTTGGTGTGTCTGAAAAATCCCTTAATTACCACTTAATCATAGAACTTCATATAACCAAACAAGACTCAAGAAAGAAAACAAGAAATTTAATGGAAAATAGCAGTTGAAGTGCATGTATTTGTTATAGTTGGTGACAAAAGTTATAGCTCAAAGGATAAGAGCTATAAGGACTAAGGTGTTAGGTTGCCTGGTTCAAATCCCAACTCTAGCACTTGTAATAGTCACATGACTTTGGACTAGTTACTCAACATCTCTGAGCTTCAGCTTTCTCATCGGGAAAGTGGGTAAATAGTATCTGTGTTGCAGGGAAGTTTTACAGCTTAAATGAGTTAATAATTGAAAAATCCTTTCAATGCCTAGTACATCATAAGTGCTATATTAGTGTTAACTGTGATGATGATGAGGGTGATGATGAGACCAAACTCAAGAAAATTTCTGTGGGGAGGAAGTAACCTTGCTTTGTATTAAAATCAGATATCACCCCCCAGTCCCGGTTCTTTACATTTAAGAAATTTTAACAAATAGAAATCCTATGTATTCAGAAGAAAATGCAGAAGAACAAAGGCGATATTGGCTTACTGTTATGACTGTAATAAGACTACTTAAAGAAATATACCAAATTGTGCAGTGTTTGACATGACCCCTGATGAGCTCTACTGAAGAAAATAATATATCATATGTGTTTTGCATGTGAAAATAAGGAGGAACAAATTTGTTTTCACTTCTGATGTTGCTTAAAGGAGCAGATAAAACTAAGATCTTAGGGGCACCTGGGTGGCTCAGTCGGTTAAATATCTGACTCTTGATTTTGGCTCAGGTCATGATCTTAGGGTCATGAGATTGAGCCCCATGTGGGGCTCCATGCTGCGTGTGGAGCCTGCTTAAGGTTCTCTCTCTCCTTCTTCTTCTGCCCTGCCCCTCAAAACAACAATGGAGCCTGCTTAAGATTCTCTCCCTCCTTCTCCCTCTGTCCTTCCCCCCTCTCTAAAACAACAACAACTAAGATCTTAACTTTCCTCAAAATTGAGGAGCTGGTTTCATGACAAGGGAAAAGAAAAGAGAAAGGCTGATTTTATTCTATCCCCAGGTTTAAATAGTATCATAGTTAACCCTGGAAAATGGAGACAACTACCCTCCCTTCTCTGGACATGGAGAAAGCAGGAATCTGAGACTGCACAATCAGTGAATTCAGGATGACTTTGGTGTCACCCAACCTAGAAGCAGGTAGAGGGATTATATCTCACCTCTCTCTTTACTCTAATGGTTTGGTTTGGTACATGCTTTTGAGCCATTCAAAAGCATGTACCAGAAGTCAGGAGGAAGGCAAGATACCAAATAATCCAAGTAAAGTATTCCTGCTGAATTAAAACTCTCTTCTTTTCACAAGTTGAAGAGTAGCATAAAGATATATTTTAGCAGCATAAAGATATATATTTAAGTAGCATAAAGATATATATTTAACTCCCCTTCATTCTCCACAGCCAGCAATGGAGCTTCCTGGACACAGAAAGACAAATCTTACCCCACTATCCTCTCATATTTTCCTGTCAATTCAGAGCCCTGTCAGTCCAAACCAGAAATAGGTTTCTGGGTGCTGTCAGTAACCACCAAAAGAAGTTTTGGTATGTCCATTTCAAACAGAACTCCTTCCAGGGAGGAGACCAGTTGTAGATGCTTATCTTACAGAATTACTGCTGTACTATGGGTCACTCCACCTGTAAAACTGAGCCCTATGTATGTGAAGCCACTTGAGTATATACCCAAAGTTCGGTGAGCCATGCTGAACAAAAGCATGGCAAAATGAGGCAGCCTGTGTTCTTTTCTCTGCAATTCCTATGCTTGTTGTGTTAACAACTAAATCTGTGATCGTTCTCATTCCAATCCCTTATTCAATTTCACTGCATATTTTAGGGATTAAAGTTTTCAGTTATCTTCCCCTTTCTGCTGTGTTATTAGAGAATAAGAGAATTACAGTTTTAAAATATTAAAATTTAAAAACCCAGTTTGCAGCTAGAATACAGCAATGAAATAAGTTTCTACTCATAGAGAAGAGTCAAGATGCTCCACCCCATTTCTTTAGATATCAGATGCACCTAATGCCTGAGAATCAGTCCTCTCCTTCTTGTTTCTCCAGCTGATATAATAGCAAGGTCTGTAACAGCAAGCTTTTGTATTTCATTCCAGCACCAAATGACACCAGTTGGTCAATGTATCCATGAAGCTTTTTCTGGGGAGAATGTTCTATTTAGAGAATGTTCTCTATTTTGAGTTCATTTGACTCTATAATTGTAATATTAGGAGAAGGCAGATGCGCTAGAAATTTGGCTCCACTTTAGATGCTCTGAGGACCAGCGTCAGTATCACTGTTATGCCTTCTAGGTATGGAGAATCTCAGGTCATGCACCAAAACTTTTGAATCAGAACCTGCATTTTAACAAAACCTGCATTGATTTATATACATACTAAAGTTTGTGAAGCACTGGTTAAATAGTCAGAAGGTCTACTAAAATACAAAACAGGCAGTCTCCTAATACTGGTTTGAGCAACAACACATCAAGATCATTTTTATGCACTTTAACTCAAAAAATTTGTTATGGCTTTCTTCTTTCTTGTAATATGAAGTTAGTCTATAATATATGGTAATTAGTTTGAAGATGTTTTAATGATTTTGATAGCCATGATATACAATTTCCACTGAATATGTAAACTCAGAATTTTAAGCATTTACTTGCAAATAAGGTATAATTAATTTTGAGCATTATTGATGGAAAAACTGAAATCTGCAGGTAATTCTTAATTTGGAAGTCTTTCATTCTTCAACCAAAATTTGTATATACATTACAGATTGTTAATAATTGAGGTAAATATTATATTATATTGTAAAATTAACTAGTAAATGTGAACTTTTAGACTATTTCATTTTTAAAATATTTTTATTTGAGTACCGTTGACATACAATGTTAATTAACTTCAGGTATACAACATAGTTATTCACCATCTCTATACATTATGCTATGCTCACCACAAGTGTGACTACCATCTGTAACCATATAATGCTATTACAGTATCATTGACTATATTCCCTACGCTGTGCCTCTTATTCCCATGTTTATTCATTCTATAACTGGAAGCCTATATTTCCCACTGCTCTTCACACATTTTGCCCATACCCACACCCCCTTCCCTCTGGCAACCATCAGTTTCTTATCTGTATTTATAGGTGTGATTTTGCTTTTTCTTTATTTATTCATTTGTTTTATTTTTTAGAGTCCACATATTACAATTCATAAGGTTTCATATCATTGCCTTTCTCGGTCTGACTTATTTTGCTTAGTATAATACCCTCTAGGTCCATCAGTGTAGTCACAAATGGCACAGTCTCATCCTTTTTTATGGCTATAATATTTATAATATTCCATTGTATATATAAACCATATCTTCTTTATCCATTCATCTATCAATGAACACTTAAGTTTTTTCCATATCTTGACTATTGTTAATAATGCTGCAGTAAACATAGGGGTGCATGTATTTTTTCAAATTAGTGTTTTCATTTTTTTTTTTGGATCAGTACTCAATAGTGGAATTATTGGATCATATGGTATTTCTATTTTTAATTCTTTGAGGAACCTCCATACTGTTTTCCACTGTGGCTGTACCAATTTACATTCCCATCAACACAGCAGAAGAGTTCCTTTTTTTCCACATCCTTGCCAACACTTGTTAGTTCTTGTCTTTCTGATTCTAGCCATTCTGACAGATGTAAGGTGATATCTCAGTATGGTTTTGATTTGCATTTCCCTGATGATTAGTGATGTTGAGCATCTTTTCACGTGTCTTTTGGCCATCTGTATTTCCTCTTTGAAGAAATGTGTTTTCAGGTCCTCTGCTCATTTTTTAATTGGATTATTTGCTTTCTTTGATGTTGAGTTGTGTAACTTCTTTATATATTTTGGGCATTAACCCCCTATCAGATACATCATTTGCAAGTATCTTTTCCAGTTACATAGGTTAGCTTTTTGTTTTGTTGATGATTTCCTTCCTTGTGCAAAAGCTTTTTATTTTGATGAAGTCCCAATTGTTTGTTTTTGCTTTTGTTTCCCTTGCCTTAGGAGACATATCTAGAAAAATGTTGCTATGACCAATGTCAAAGAAATTATTGCCTTTGTTCTCTTCTAGGATTTTTATGGTTTAAGGTTTCACATTTGTGTCTTTAATCCACTTTGCGTTTATTTTTGTGTATCATATTAAAAAGTAGTACTGTTTCATTCTTTTTCATGTAGCTGTCCAGTTTTCCCAGCACCATTTGTTGAAGAGACTGTCTTTTCCTCATTGTATATTATTGCATTCTTTGTCATATATTAAGTGACCATATAAGTGTGAGTTTATTTCTGGGGTCTCTATCCTGTTCCATTGATTTATGTGTCTATTTTTGTGCCAGTACCATACTGTTTTAATTACCATATCTTTGTAGGATATCTTGAAATCTGGAATTGTGATACCTCCAGTTTTGTTCTTTCTCAGGATTGCTTTGGCTGTTTGAAGTGTTTTGTGGTTCCATATAAGTTTTAAGATTCTTTGTTCTAGTTCTGAGAAAAAAGCTGTTGGTGTTTTGATAGGGGTTGCATTGAATCTAGATTGCTTTGGGTAATATGAACATTTTAATAATATTAATTCTTTTAATCCATGACATGGAATATTTTTCCATTTGTTTGTGTCTTCTTCAATTTCTTTCATCAGTGTTTCATGGTTTACAGAGTAAGTCTTTCACCTCCTTGGTTATGTGTATTCCTAGGTATTTTATTCTTTCTGGTGCAATAGTAAATGGAATTGTTTCTTAATATACCTTCCTGCTACTTTATTACTGTATAGAAATGCTACAGGTTTCTGGGTATTAATTTTTTATCCTGCAACTTTACTGAATTCACTCTTAGTTTTAGTAGTTTTTTGGTGGAGTCCTTAGAGTTTTCTATGTATGGTATCATGTCATCTGCCAATAGTGACAATTTAACTTCTTTACCAACATGGATTCCTCTTATTTCCTTTTGTTGTCTTATTGCTGTGGCTAGGACTTCCAGTACTGTATTGAATAAAAGCAGTTAGAGTGGGCATCTTTGTCTTGTTCCTGATCTTAGAGGAAAAGCTCTCAGTTTTTCATCATTGAATATGGTGTTAGCTGTGGGTTTTTCATATATGGGCTTTATTATGTTGAAGTATGTTCCCTCTACACCCACTTTCTTGAGCATTTTTTTTTTTAGATTTTATTTATTTATTTGAGAGAGAGAGAATGAGAGACAGAAAGCAGGAGAGGGAGGAGGGTCAGAGGGAGAAGCAGACTCCCTGCCGAGCAGGGAGCCCGATGTGGGACTCGATCCCGGGACTCCAGGATCATGACCTGAGCCAAAGGCAGTCGCTTAACCAACTGAGCCACCCAGGCGCCCCTTGAGCATTTTTTTAATCATGAATGGATATTCAGTTTTGTCAAATACTTTTTTCTGCATCTATTGAGATTATCATATGGTTTTTATCCTTTTTTTTGTTGATGTGGTGCATCACATTGACTAATCTGCTAATGTTGAACCATCCTTACATCCCCAAAACAAATCACACTTGATCATGGTGAGTGATCATTTTAATATATTGTTGAATGTGATTTGCTCATATTTTGTTGAGGATTTTTTTCATCTGTGTTCTCAAGGATATTGGCCTGTAGTGGGTTTTTTTTTTTTCTTTTGTGATGTCTTTGTCTGATTTTTATCACAGTATTGATACAATACTACTTTGCTAGTATTGTAAAATATATTTGGAAGCTTACTTTCCTATTCTATTTTTTGGTATAGTTTGAGGAGAATAGGTGTTAAGTCTTTTTTAAGTGTTTGGTAGAATTCACATGTGAATCCTTCTGGTCCTGGACTTTTATTTTTGGGTTCTTTTATTACTGATTCATATTTATTGCTAGTAATTGGTCTCTTCAGATTTTCTATTTCTTCCTGATTCAGTTTTAGAAGATTGTATGTTCCTAGGAATTTATCCATTTTTTCTAGGTTGTCCAATTTGTTGGCATAAAATTTTTTACTGTATTCTCTTATAATTTTTTGCATTTCTGTGGTGTCCAGTTGTTACTTCTCTCTCATATCTGATTTAATTCATTTGGGCCCTCTCTCTCTCTCTCTCTTTTTCCTCTTTTTTCCTTGATGAGTCTGGCTAAGAGTTTATGAATTTTATTTTTTCAAAGAATCAGCTCTTGGGCTCACTGATCTTTTCTATTGTTTTTTAGTCTCTATGTCATTCATTTTTACTCTGATTTTTATTATCTCCTTCCTTCTGCTCACCTTGAGCTTTGTTTGTTCTCCTTTTACTACTTCCTTTAGCTGTAAGGTTAGATTGTTTATTTAAACTTTTTCTTGTTTCTTGAGGTAGGTAGGTCTATATTGCTATATATTTCCCTCTTAGAACTGCCTTTGCTGTGTCCCAAGGATTTTGGACCATTGTGTTTTCATTTTCAATTGTCTCCATGTATTTTTTATTTCTTCTTTGATATCTTCATTGACCCATTGGTTGTTTAGTATCATGTTGTTTAGCATCCACATGTTTGTGTTTTTTCCAATTTTTTTCCTTGTGATTAATTTCAAGTTTCATACCATTTTGGTCAGAAAGGTGCATGGTATAATTTCAGTCTTAAATTTATTGAGAATTGTTTTGTGGCCTCACACATGATCTATTCTGGAGAATATTCCAAGTGCACTTGGAAAGAATGTGTATTCTGTTGTTTTGGGATGGAATGTTCTGTATATATTTGTTATATCCATCTGGTCTAATGTGTCATTTAAAGACACTGTTTTCTTATTGATTTTCCATCTGGATGATCTATCCATTGTTGTAAGTGGAGTGTTAAAGTCCCCTACTACTATTGTATTACTGTTTCTCCTTTTATGTCCTTTAATATTTATTTTATGTGTTTAGGTGCTCCAATGTTGGATGCATAGATATTTAGACTGTTATGTATTCTTGTTGGATTGATCCTTTCATCATTATGTAGTGCCTTTCTTTGTCTCTTGTTACAATCTTTAAGTCTATTTTGTCTGATGTAAGTATTGACATCCTGGCTATTTTTTCACTGCCATTTGCATGGTGAATTTTTTTCCATCCCTTCACTTTCAGATAGATGTGAAGCCTCTTGTAGGCAGGATATAGTTCTCTTTGTGATCGATGAGTTTCTGTAGTGTTATGTTTGGCTTTCTTTATATTTATGTATCTATTATGAGTTTATGTAGTATTATGTTTCACTTTCTTTATTTTTTATGTATCTATTATAGGTTTTGGGTTTGGGTTATAAACCATGAGGTTCATATATAAATAACATCCTAAGTATATAGTAGTCTATATTAAGTTAATGGTCATTTAAGTCCATCACATTCTAAAAAAAAAAAAAAAAAACCCTCCATTTTTTTAAACTCCCTCCTTCACCT
This sequence comes from Neomonachus schauinslandi, assembly GCF_002201575.2. Taxonomy (NCBI): domain Eukaryota; kingdom Metazoa; phylum Chordata; class Mammalia; order Carnivora; family Phocidae; genus Neomonachus; species Neomonachus schauinslandi. The sequence continues at coordinate 78,160,466 of NC_058404.1, forward strand.
TTTATTTAAATACTGTCATAATTTATATTTTTTATTTATAATTTTCTTACGTCTAATTATGGCCTTTTTTCCTACTTAAAGAAATCCTTTAACATTTCTCATATGGCTTTAGTGGTGATAAATATTTTTTTTTTAAAGATTTTATTTATTTGACAGAGAGAGACACAGCAAGAGAGGGAACACAAGCAGGGGGAGTGGGAGAGGGAGAAGCAGACTTCCTGCAGAGCAGGGAGCCCGATGTGGGGCTCGATCCCAGGACCCTGGGATCATGACCTGAGCCGAAGGCAGACGCTTAATGACTGAGCCACCCAGGCGCCCCGTGATAAATATTTTTAACTTTTGTTTGTCTAGGAAACTCTCTCTCCTTCAATTTTGAATGATAACCTTGCTGGGTAAAGTGTTTTTGGTTGTAATTTTTTTTTTTCCTTTCTGCACTTCAAATATTTCATGCCACTTTCTTCTGGTCTGCAGTTTCTATTGAAAAATCAGCTGATAGCCTTATAGTGTTTCTCTTGTACCTAACTTTTTGCTTCTCTTTTGATGCTTTTAAAATTCTCTCTTTAACATCTGACATTTTAATTATTATGTGTTATGGTGTAGAACTCCTTGGGTTTATCCTGTTTAAAACACTCTGTGGTTCGTGATACTGGATGTCTATTTCCTTCCCTAAGTTCAGAAAGTTTTCAGTTATTGTTTCTTCGAATAAGTTTTTTGCCTCTGTCTCTCCTTCTTTTTCTAGGATCCCTATAATATAAATGGTTATTCTCTTGATGTCATCCAAGAGATTGCTTAACCTAGCCTCATTTTTTTTTTACTTTTTTCTCTTTTGCTGTTCAGCTTAGGTGCTTTCCGTTACCGTCTTCCAGACTGCTGTTATTTTTCTTTTCTGTATCCGCTAATCTGTTAATTCCTTCTAGTGTATTTTTCATTTCACTTATTAAATTCTTCAACTCTGGTTGGTTCTTTTTTATATTTTCTATCTCTTTATTGAAAATCTTACCGAGTTCTTTCATTCTTCTCTCGAGCTTGGTAAACATCCTTATGATCATTTTTAAATTATTTATCAAGCACATTGGTTATCTCCATTTCATTTAGGTCTTTTTCTGAGGTTTTTGTCTTGCTCTCTTTTAGGCTGTGCTAGGATAGCTGGAGCTGAAGTGGATGTGGGCCAGGGTGGCTTTGAGGTTCTCTGCTCAGAGGGTGCCCTGGCAGGACAGCTGAACCTGAAGTGAGTGCAAGCCAAGTGGTCCTGAGGTTCTATGCACAGAGGGCACCAATGAAGATAGCTGAAGCCAAAATGGGTATAAGCAGGGGTATCCTAGGGCTCTCTGCACAGAGGGTTCCCTGTGAGTGTGGCTAGAACTGAGACAGGGTTCAGGCCAGGAAATTCTAGGGCTCTGTGTAGCAGATACTCATTGCAGGACAGCTGAAGCTGAAGTGGGTGCAAGCTGGGATGTCTCAAGGCACTTGATGCAGGGTGTGCCCTGGCAGGGCAACTGGAGCTGAGGCAGTGTGCATGCTGCGAAGCTCCTGTGCTCTGTGTGCAGAGGGCCCCTGGAAGAATAGCTGAAGTGGGTGTAAATTGGGGTGTTCCAGGACTCTCCACACAGAGAGTTCCCTGGAGGAGTGGCTGGAGCTAAGGCAGGGTACAAGCCAAGGGGTTCAGGGGTACTTCACATGGGCAGCTCCCTGAGAGGACTGCTAAACCTGAAGTAGTAGCTGGTGTTGTCCCTGGGCTCTCTGTACAAAATGTGCCTTGGCAGGACAGTGAAGCTGAAGTGGGTATAAGCTGGGATGTTTCAGGGTGCTCAGCACAGGGGGCACTCTGGCTGGGCACTGGGAGCTGAGGCCAGCATGGGTGGGAGTGTTCCAGGGTGCTCTGCATGAAGCAGGTGTACCCTGGCAGGGTGGCTGTAACTGAGGCTGGCATAGGGCAGGGGTTCTCAGGATACTCCATGCACGGGGCATCCTGACAGAGCAGCTGGATATGAAGCAGGTATCAGCCAGGAGGTACCAGAATGCTCTGTGCCAGGGGTACCCCTAGCAAACCATCTGAAGCCAAAGTGGTATGGGCCTGGAGTGTTCTGGGGTAATTTGTGTCTGTGTCGCCTTGGTACAAAGGCTGGAGCTATAGCAAGTGCTGACTGGGGTGTCCTGGTATGCACTGCCCTGTGGTCTCCTTGGTGGGGCCTGGGGCTTACTGAAGCAGCAGGCAGTTTAGGGCACCCAGACCTTTCACTGGTCTGCACTTTCAAGGTAGATGGGAGCATAGACCATGTTCACCAGCCCCTCCCACCCTACCGTTTGGCAGAGTTCTAGGGCTAGATCTTTTATAAACTAGCTGCACTTTTAAGCTGGACTGTTTTTTTCTTTCTGTGCCCAAGGACAAATGCATCTGTTCCCGGTCCCTCAGTACTATAGCTCCCCACTGCAGTTCACATTGTCAAAGGTGGGGGTTCCTTTTGTTACCCTGTCTCTGTCTCTTTTGCCATTCTCTTTTACCATTGTCTCTATCTTTTGTTTTGTTGTTCAGAAGCTGTTCAGTCTGCCATCAGTTCTTCAGGAGAAATTGCTCTATAAATAGGTATAATTTGGAGTGTTCAGAGAAATGTGTTAAGATTGTTCAGGGTATGGGAGATCCAGTAGTGACCAATAGAGACAAAATCTTTCTCCATTCTACAGGCGGGAGTATAGGCAATTGATAAAGATATCAAAGGTATCATGTATTAGATGGTATACATACTATGAAGACAATGAAGCAGGTGTGGTATGAGGATAGCTGGAAAAGGAGGGGTTTGTTATTTTAAACAAGTGGTCCAGGAAGGTCCCAGGATATAGGTGTCATTTCATCAAAGACCCCAAGGAGATGAAGGACCTGGTCATAAGAAGGTGGGGTAGTTTGAGCCCAGAGTGTGCCTGATGTATTCCAGTACCAGTAAGGAGGTCAACATGGTGGAGTGAGCAAGAACCAGAGTAGGAAGTGAGGTTAGAGAGATAATGGGGTGACAGAAAAATCAAGTAGAATCTGATAGGCCATTGAAGTAAGATGGAAAGATATTGGAATGATGTAATCTTATGTTTGAAAAGCATCCGCTTGTCAACTCGTTGGTCATGTGTACCTCCAACTAAAGGGACAAGACAGCTACAGAGCATAGCTTTTCTATCCCCTCTCTCCAGCAACATCTTGACCACCGCCCCTTCCCAGCCACAAATACACTTATTATCATTATTTCTTCTCATCAGTATGCACAGAATTGCAGATTTGGAGTGAACCAAGTTGAGATAATGCAATCATCTCATGTTAGAGATTAGCAAACTGAGGCCTAGAAATTGATATGTTTTGTTCAAGGTCACAAACCAAGTGTATGGCGCAGGCAGAACTGGAAATTTTGTGACTTCTGTTCTCATGAAAGGGCTTAGTGTGGAATAGTTAAAAGGCAAGGGCTTTGGTGCCAGACAACCCAGGGTTTTAACTGGGTCATAGTATAACTCTACAACCTTGGGGAAGTTATATAAACTCTCTAAGCATCAGTATGGAAATAAGAGTGCCTACCATAGGATTGTTGTGGTGGTTAACTATATGTGAAGGAAAACAATAGAACGTTTGGGGATAGTTTGTACTCAAAATAGGGGAGTTTCAGGGGCGCCTGGGTGGCTCAGTCATTAAGCGTCTGCCTTCGGCTCAGGTCATGGTCCCAGGGTCCTGGGATCGAGCCCCGCATCGGGCTCTCTGTTCAGCGGGGAGCCTGCTTCTCCCTCTCCCACTCTGCCTGTTTGTGTTCCCTCTCTCGCTGTCTCTCTCTGTCAAATAAATAAATAAAATCTTTAAAAAAAAAATAGGGGAGTTTCATCTTCTTTCCCACTATCACAGCATCATGGTATGAAAGCTACTAGAGGTCAAGCTTATACTGTTTCAGTCTGCTGTTTAGCCCACTACACAATGCAGTGCTTATTACAGTTTGGTGTTATCAGACAATTCTCATAAAGACTGAAATAGAAAAATCACAAAGTCACAGATTTAGCTACTTTGCTCATGATCCATTATATCTTTATAGGAAGAGGCCGTTGAGAAAGACAGACACTAGTGATTGACTTTATTTGTTAGATTATACTTCTATATGAGAGAATTATGAATTATAATAATTATATAATTATAGTAGCTACCACTGATTAATTCCTACTATATGTCAAACACTGCACTAGGTACTTTATACACATATTAAATCATTTATGCTCCCAATAATAGCTTATAGGTAGATATAAAATATGCTCATTTGACAGATGGAAAAATTGAGGCCCACAAAGATGAAGTCACACATGATTCGTGTTTACAACAATAGTACATGGTAAAGGTGGGAATGGAGACTAACTGTGTCATCCACAGAAATCTTTCTTTCAAGAGGCTCCATGAGCATAAGAGTTGCTTTATCATGCAGGCATACAAAGTAGCTAATAATTTCCATTTATTGAATGCCCAGTGTATCAGGCACTGTATTTTTCAGTTTACTTACTATCCTATTTAATCTTCCCAGCAATGGGTATTATTTTCCTACTTTACAATCAAGGAAACAGGCTCAGCAAAGGATGAATTTGCCCAGAGTCACACTGTTCCATGAGACAAAACCAGGATTTGAACTCAGCTTTCTGACACCAATGCCTGGGTTTGGCTATATAAAAAATAGGACAAGATCTCTGATGGCCATCTAACCAACTATTCTGCCTGTGATAGGAGCTCCAGAGTCGCCTCAGAGGACAACTGCATCTTCTTGGATATTATCTTCAATTTTCTCAGTAGTCATTGAAGGCTCAGGTATTAATGAATAAATAGCTTCAGCAACATTCCAGAGAACGTTCTTAACATTTTTACAGAGGTGGTAATTTAACAAACTTTAGAGCAAAGAACATAGGTCAGATATATGTCCATCAGCCCTTCTCACTTTTATTTTCTTTATGGAAAGTTTGAATCCTTATTTGAATATGATACGTTATCAGACTCAGCTTAGGTGGTTCCCCAGACTGGATCAGCTCCATCAGGATTTGAGGCTCTAGTCCATATAGACAGCCCAAGCTGCCACCATTGTTGCTTCATCTCAGCATCTCATCCTTGCTACCATGGTGGTAGCCACAGTGGTTCTTGGAATCAGGTTTAACCTGAGGCTATGAAGGCTATGACTCCTCCAACACTTCCAAGCTCAAATAATGCACCATGCTGTGGTATGTGGAATCTGTTTACTCAGTGATTACAGGGAGGGGTGTGACAAAGTCCAGAAGTATTAATGCCCCATGGGATGAATTTTTTTTTAATTTTTTATTGTTATGTTAGTCACCATACATTACATCATTAGTTTTTGATGTAGTGTTCCATGATTCATTGTTTGTGCATAACACCCAGTGCTCCATGCAGAACGTGCCCTCTTTAATACCCATCACCAGGCTAACCCATCCTCCCACCCCCCTCCCCTCTAGAACCCTCAGTTTGTTTTTCAGAGTCCATCGTCTCTCATGGTTCATCTACCCCTCCGATTTCCCCCGCTTCATTCTTCCCCTCCCGCTACCTTCTTCTTCTTCTTTTTTTTTTTCTTAACATATATTGCATTATTTGTTTCAGAGGTACAGATCTGTGATTCAACAGTCTTGCACAATTCACAGCACTGACCATAGCACATACCCTCCCCAATGTCTAGTCAATCAGAGAAAGACATGTATCATATGACCTCACTGATATGAGGAATTCTTAATCTCAGGAAACAAACTGAGGGTTGCTGGAGTGGGGGGTGGGGTGGGAGGGATGGGGTGGCTGGGTGATAGACCATGGGATGAATTTTGACCAATGAGAGAGAGGAGACAGGAAAGAGTGAGTAAATTCCTTTCCCTTTTCCCTCTAAGATGGGGTTTGTCAAATAGTCAAAGGGCCATTCTGACCTTCTTCCTATTTTGGTGAAGTTTTATTGAAACATAGACATGCTCATTTATTTACTTATTGTCTATGATAACTTTCATGCTATAACAATGGAGTTAAATAATTGTGAACGAGACCATATGCCCTACATAGCCTAAATACTTACTTTTTGGACTTTTACAGATAAATTCTGTAGAACCCTGTCCTAAAGGGGCGACTCTGACACAAGGCCTGTTTGGAAAACTGTGTGCAGAACAAAGCAATCAGCTGTAGTTCTTGTGAAGCTCTGACCAGCTTGGTTATCTATCCTTTTGTATGTGTATTCCCTCTTTCCCTGCCTCACTTTCCTTGCCTCGGACCTGCTGCTCTGGGATTCTACCTATCAATCAAACCTGAGCAAGGGAGCTTGGTCACAGACTCCATTTTCTAAAGAACCAGTGGTGAAGAGAGGTACAGATCTAAGACTCAGATTCATAAATTTTGTTCTTCTGAGATGTACTGATTCCCTCATAAATTGTATAAATCCATCAAAAAGAATAGAATCAGTTTCTAGTTCTTCTGGTTAATTTGAAGTAGTTTTACAAAGCCATTATAATTTTAAGATCTCTGGTGATGATACACTGAAACTTTAGACCAGTTTTACTCATACTGTGTATCTTTAGGAGTGGTTTTGCAATCTAGGATTTTTCTCTTTTTGTTTTTTTTAAGATTTATTTATTTGTTCCAGAGAGAGATGGGGGAAGCACAAGTCAGATGAGGGGTATAGGGAGAGAATCTTCAAGCAGATTACCTACTGAGCATGGACCCTGAGGTGGCGCTTGATCTCTCAACCCATGAGATCACGACCTGAGCAGAAACCAAGAGTCAGATATTTAACTGACTGACCACCAGACACCCCCAGGGTTCCTTTTGGCTATAGTGTCATTTTAATTGGCAGTACACGATAAGAGTCATTAGTGTTTTCCAAGGTCATTTAATAAGCATTATGGACAGCAACCTGCATCTATTATGGCTCAATGTCTTCATCTCTCTTTGTATTTGATTCCCCAGTAACTAACTTTACCCACTACAGGAAGTTTCTCTATTTTTATCTGCTATATTTTTTTGATCAGTTGTAAAGATTGAACTTATAAATTCTATTAAATCACAAATAGAACACTCATTTTAAGTCTAAATAAAAAACATTAGAAACAGGATGATAAGAAATGGAGCAGATGTTATAGACAGCAGGGGTATGGCCAAGAAGCTTCAAAAATGCATATTGTAGCTGGTGCTGTCTTTCCTCACACCCTGCCTGCTAAGGAGTGTCCTTTGAGGAAGGAATAGTATGGAAGGTAACAGCAACTTGAATTTGATCAGAGCTGTCAGTCTTCATAAAACTAAAGATGAAAGATATAAATGCTGTATGTATACCACAGATTTAGCCTAGATCTCCTGTCATCCCCTCTCTGCACCTCTGGTTAATTTGATCTAGACCAGATCTAGTCAGAGAATGAGTGACTGACTCTATCAAGAACCATTTGCTGAGTCTACTTGCATAGTGTCCAAGTTGTCTGGAAATTTCTCTATGAGGCTTGATCTTGAGAGATCAACTTGGAACATAATTGTGGAAAGGGAATTGCCTTGGTTCCTTCTTCAGGTCCTCCTCTAAGCTCTTAAGCCAGATGAATGATTTGCCTCCAACTGTTGGGAAAGCAACTTAACAGCTGTGCCACTTTGTTATCAGTTCGACGTTTTTAGTTGTAGATGACCACAAAGGGAATCATGATCAGACTTTGGAAATCAACATTGAAATGGAATGGTGGCAGTTACACAGAAATCAGGAACTGTGCTTTGCTTTACAGTGACAGCATTCTTCCAAGCCTTCTCTTCTGCCTTTCATGCTTAGGGAAATTCATTTGTGAGTTTGGAAAGTGAAATGAGATCTAAACTTCACTGAAATGTTTTAATGCTTTGATTTAGCCAAAGAACTTTCTCTTTCAGTTAAATCCTATTTAAATATCCATAGCAACTCTACTTCTGAGAAGAGAAACTAATTCACAGATCACTGCTTTTGCTTGCATTTAGGTACCAGCCTTGAAGAAGCTATAACTTTTTAATTAATAAATTAAAATACTCCTTTGGTGTTGCTCTCAATGCTATATATCTGCTTCAGTTACAAAAGCAAACTAGTAATAATTATTTAAAACATTAGAAAAAGTCTGTAAATGTATCATGCATTTGGAACCAAATGTAAGCCTTTAAAATTCCATTAACTTTGTTCTGTCTGATTAAAATCCAATAAAGATCAAATAAAATTTTGCAAAATATACATATATATAGTATTTATGATTGACTTTCCTCATGCTTATGTACAGTCTAGAGAAATAAAAACCCATACAGATAAAGCAAGAAAAATCAAGTGCCTATTTTAATTTTACTATTGTAAAAATTACCTACCTTTTTGATTCTTCAGCTTTAGAATCATCTTTTAGAGGTCTACTTTAGGACATGAGTACCCAGACTATTACAGACAAAATATTCTTATGGTTTCCAAGTAGAATTATTTTAATCAAAATATTTCAATAAATAGTCATATAATCACAGCTATCTTCTTCAAGCTAAAACAAAACATGCAAAACAAAAACAAATAAACAAAAACCCTAGTTATAAATCTTCCTGGACTTCACTGTAAACCCACTTATTTACATGACTCTAAACCTTTTCCAGTGTATCCATATTTGTTGTAAGTTTTATAAATAGTACCCTCATTAAAATAAATATTAAATGTATCAGGGAAAATTTTATCATTCCGATTAAGAACTTACTATTAATTTTAAAATTTCCCAAGGCAATTTGTTTGTAATAACTACAGATATTTATGCAATTAGTGAGAACACTTCATAAAAGATCTTAAAAAACATATTGTTTTATCTGTAATGCTGACTCCTTTTATTTGGAAAAAAATGTCCATAATATTGGGTCACAGCAACTTTTATTTTTTTAATGAAATGTAGTTGACATACGATACTGTATTAGTTTCAGTTCTGTTTTTCGTTTTTTAGGAATCTCCACATTGTTTTCCACGGTGGCTACACCATTTTGCATTCCCACCAACAGGGCACAAGTTTTCCCATCTTTCTACATCCTCACTAGTACCTGTTATTTCTTGTCTTTTTGATAATAGCCATTCTGACAGATGTACAGTGATATCTCACTGTGGTTTTGATTTGCATTTACCTTGCATTTACCTGGTAATTAGTGATGTTGAGCATCTTTTCATGTTCCTATTCATCATCTGTATATTTTATTTGGAGAAATGTCTATTCAGATCTCTGCCCATTTTATTTATTTATTTTTATTTATTTGTTTATATTTTTTATTATGTTCAGTTAGCCAGCATATAGTAAATCATAAGTTTCTGTTGGAGTGTTCAATGAATCATTCGTTGCATATAACACCCAGTGCTCATCCCAACACGTGCCCTCCTTAATACCCATAACCTGGTTACCCCATCCCCCCACCCCCTCCGAGCTTCTGTAACCCTCAGTTTGGTTCCTGGAGTCCAGAGTCTCTCCCCTATCTCCCTCTCTGATTTCTTCCCATTCAGTTTTCCCTCCCTTCCCCTGTGGTCCTCCGTGCTATTCCTTATGTTCCACATATGAGTGAAAACATATGATAATTGTCTTTCTCTGCTTGACTTATTTCACTTAGCATAGTCCCCTCCAGTTCCATCCATGTCGATGCAAATTGTAGGTAGATTACCAGTAATCTACCATTCTTTAACCATTCTTGTATCTCTGGATTAAATCCCACTTTATCATGGTGTATGATCCTTTAAATGTATTGTTGAATTTGGTTTGCTAGTATTTTGTTGAGGATTTTTGCATCAAGGTTTATCAGGGATATTGGCCAGTAATTAGCGTGTGTGTGTGTGTGTGTGTGTGTGTGTGTGTGTGTGTGTGTGTGGTGTCTTTAGTTTCGATATTATAGAATGGCATCATACAATGAGTTTGGAAGCTTTCTTTCCTGTTCAATTTTTTTAAGAGCTTGAGAAAGATAGGTATGAACTGTTATTTAAATGTTTGTTGGAATTCACCAGTGAAACTGCCTGGTCCTAGATGTTTATTTGTTGGGAGTTTTAAAATTTCTTCTTTTTTTTAAGATTTATTTATTTATTTCAAAAAAAGAGAGAGTGCATGAGTGGGGGAAAAGGCAGAGGGAATCTGAAGCAGATACCCCACTGAGCGTGGAATCCAGTGCATGGCTCAATCTCGTGACACATGATCACGCTTATAATCTGAGCCAAAATTAAGAGTCGGATGCTTAACCAACTGAGCCACCCAAGTGTTCTGGGAGTTTTTAAATGCCTGATTCAATTTCATTACTGGTAATTTGTCTGTTCAAATTTTTCTACTTTTTTCTGATTCTTTTTGGGAAATTGTGTTTCTAGGAGTTTATCTATTTCTTCCATGTTATCCCGGTTGTTTATTGTAGTCTCTTATGATCTTTTGTATTCTGTGGTATCCATTATAATTTCTCTTCTTTCATTTCCGATTTTATTTATTTGGGCCCTCTCTCTTCTTTTCTTGATGAGTCTGGCTCAAAGTTTATTAATTTTGTTTATCTTTTGAAAGAACTTTTAGTTTCATTGATCTTTTCTAGTTTTGTTTCAAATTCTATTCAATTTATTATTTCCTTCCTTATACTAACTTTGGGCTTTGTTTGTTCTTTTTCTCTTTCCCTTTGGTGTAAAGTTAGATTGTTTATTTGAGATTTTTCTTGTTTCCTGAGGTAGGTCTGTATTGTTATAAACTTCCCTCTTAGAATTGCTTTTTCTGTGTCTCATAGATTTGGGGACATTCTGTTACTATATTCATTTGTCTCAAGGTTTTTTTTTTTTCTTCTTTGACTGCTTCATTGACCGCATGGTTATTTAGTAGTAGTTTTTAGCCTCCATGTGTTTGTGGTATTTTTTAAGGGTTTTTTTTTCGTGTAATTAATTTCTAGTTTCATACTTTTGTGGTTAAAAAGGATGCTAGATATGATTTCAATTTTCTTAAATTGATTGAAGCTTGCTTTGTGGCCTAACATATGATCAATACTAAATAATGTTCATGTGCACGTGAAAAGAATGTATATTCTACTGTATTTCAATGAAATGCTCTGTATATGTCTATTAAGTCCATCTGGTTTAATATATCATTAAAGGTCAATGTTTGCTTATTGATTTTATGTCCAGATGACCTATACATTGATGTAAGGGGGGGGTGAAAATCCCCTACTATTGTTGTATTACTGTCATTTTCTCCCCTTATGTTGGTTAATATCTGCTTTGCCCCTATGTTCTGTGCATAGATATTTAAAAATATCATATCCTCTTGTTGGATTGATTCCTTGATCATTACGTAAATCACTTATTTTTTCTATTACAGTTTTTGTTTTAAAGACTAATTGTTAATGGTCACATAAGTTTGAACACATTCTAAAGCACTACAATTTTACTCTCCCCCTCCACATTTTATGTATTTGATGTCATATTTTACATCTTTTTATTTTGTATATCTCTTAACTAATTATTGTAGATATAGTTGACTTTACTACTTTCATCTTTTAACTTTCATACTAGCTTTATATGTGATTAATTAATTACCTTTAGTATATGTTTGCTACTGGTAGAATTTTTTTTCATAATTTTCTAATTTCCAGTTATAGTCTTTTCTGCCTAAAGAAGTCCCTTTAATGCTTCTTGTAATGCTGGCTTAATGGTGATGAACTCTTTTAACTTTTGTTTGTCTGAGAAACTCTTTATCTATCCTTCAATTCTGAATGATAACTTGCCAGGTAGAGTATTCTTGTTTTTGTTTTCTGGTTTTTTTTTTTTTTCCTTTCAGCACTTTGAATATATCCTGCCACTTTCTTCTGGCCTGCAAAGTTTCTGGCGAGGAATCTGCTGATAGCCTTATGCAGTTTTTCTTGTTCATAACAATTTGTATTTCTCTTAGTGCTTTTAAGATTGTCTCTTTATCTTTAATGTTTGATATTTTAATTATTATGTGTCTTGGTGTGGACCTCTTTGAGTTCATGTTTCCTGGAGTTCTCTATGCTTCCTGGACCTGGATGTCCTTTTTCTCCCTGGGTGAGGGAAGTTTTCAGGTATTATTTACTCAAATAATTTTTCTGCTCTCTTCTCTCTCCCTCATTCTCTTCTCTCTCTGAGATTCCTATAATGTGATTTTTAATATGCATGATGTTGTCCCACAGGTTCCTTAACCTATTTCATTTTTTATTCTTTCTTTTTTCTTGTTCATTTGGATGATTTCTACTACTCTGTCCTTCAGATTGCCAATCTGTTCTGCTTCCTCTAATCTGCTTGATCCCTCTTACTGTATTTTTTACAGCTCTGATTATTTTGTTTTGTTTTTTGTATTTTCCATCTCTTTGTTGAAGTTCCCACTCTGTTCATCTATTCTTCTGAGTTTGATGAGCATCTTTATGACCATTATTTTGAACTCTTTATCTGATAAATTGCTTATCTCCATTTCATTTAGTTTTTTCCCCGAGGCTTTGCCTTGTTCTTTCATTTGGAACATATTCCTCTATATCTTCATTTTACTTAACTCTCTGTTTTGTTTTGTTTTGTTTTTTCTATGTATTAGGTGGATCAGTTATGGCTCATGGTCTTGAAGTACTGGCTTTTTGAAGAAGGTGCCCTGTGGGGCTTTGTACTGCAGACTCTCCTGGATCACCTGACCCACTTGCCCCAGGCCCTTGCCAATGCCCACTGCCTGCATCCTCCTATTATTTCTGGGTCATGATTGTTGTGGACTTGCTGGTGTGAAGGGCTGTGTCACTCTATGGCTGTCTGGGAAGTCTGGCCATGAATTTTATGGAAATGCTGATGAGCAGGGTTGGCCCATGGCCTGTCTGACTGAGAGGCCTGGACATGACTGTTGTGGGCACTTGTGTTCGGGTTGACCCCCAGTGCAGCTGACTGCAGGACCTGGCTGCAATGGGTCTGGGCTCACTGGTGGGCAGGGCAGGCTTCCAGCATGGCTTGCTGTGAGGTTCGGATATCATTATTATGGGCATTCTAATGTGGAGGCCTGGCCCCAGGGCAGGGCTCTGTGGGAGAGGTTTCAGTGTCAGCCAAGTGTGCGCATTGAAAGTGGCAGAGCTGGGGAAGCTACTTGGGAAGAGCTCTAATGCTGGCCAATGCAACCTGTTGGGAAGGTTGGGGTAGCAGGCCACTTGGGAGAAGCTCCTGGTGGGGCAGATGTGTTCAGTGGGGCAAGTCCACAGAAAAAGCCAGGGTGGGGCAAGTGGTGTTAGCACAGTAGATGGAGAGTTCCAGAAATGCTACCAGACCAGCTAGGTAGAAGGGAAGTTACAGAAAAATGATGCCCACCAGTGCTTTTGTCCCCCAGAGAACATTCCAACAGATCCCTGTCCCTCCAGCTTACATTGACTAAATTAGTCAATGGATCCCCTTCAAATGTAACCCAGGTGCTTTTTAAACAGCTGCCTCTGTCCTGGGACTCTGAGCAAGTGAGATTATACACATGTTTTTTTAAGAGAGGAGTCTTGGTTTCCTACTGCTTTTCTGCTCTCCCAGACAAAAGTTTTTAAAGCCAGACACTGGGGGCTCTTTTTCCCCATACAAGTCCCCTAGGCTGTAGAGCCCAATGTGGAGCTTAAGCCCTCATTCCTCAGGGAAGCACTCTATGGTTGTAATATCCCTCCTTCTGTGAGACCTGATCAAACCACATCTCTGCCTCTCCTCGCCATCTCAATATGGCTTTTTCTTTGTATTCTTGGTTGTGTATTATCTGTTTTGCTAGTCTTCAGTTTGTTCTCAGAGATGTTATGTATGTAGGAATAGATACACTGTGGGAGAAGGTAAGCTCAGGATCTCCCTACTCTGCCATCTGTGGCAATTTCTAGTATTTTACTGTGAGAGGTTTTTAAGGAGATCAGCTTCCCAGAATCTCTGAGGCCTGGTCCCACTCTATTATTTTGCCCCATGCATTAAGATAAGCTGTGTCTTGTCCACATGGTAATGCTGGAGTTCAAGTCCTTCATTCTTTAAACCCTATTTCAATAGGCCTAAACTACTGAAGTGTTTCTGCTCAGGCCATAGATTCTGCTTCCTGCTGGGAGATAGCAGTGGAACCATTTGCACTCTTCAACAACATTATGATATCGTGTTTCAACCTGTGAAGGAACGCTTCTACTTTGAAAATTAGAAAGTCAAGTGTGGTTGGCATATTTGACTAACCATATTTTCAGCTTGCTGGTCCATAAGAAGTGTGGGTTGAGTGTGTATTGTTTCTCTTTTTCCCCTGAACTTTCTCACCAAATAATCCAAGTGGTATCCAATCTGAACTCTTGACCCAGACACCTGAAATTTAAAGGAATCTCTCATTGGTTGTTTAACTCAGAGTTTCTCAAACTTTGTGTAGAAAGAAGGTATATTGAAATATCTGAAGAAATTTGAAGGCAATAAAGACCTCAATGATAGGGAGAGATTCATGCTCTCCCTCTTCTTAATTAAAATTCTTCTTTTCTTTGCTTAGGCACATTAAACACCCATCTATCTTCAAAGCCTTAAGAGATTTATCATGATAGATGTATTAGGTTAGGCAACATGGTAAATTCTCAGCATTCACGGATTTAACATCCATGGTTTCACTAACAGTGACTAACCTTGAAGAATTTGAATTGAACATACTGGAAGCTTACTAACCTCGTCATCCACAGCTAACTAAGATCTGTTATTCTCTACTTTTACCATGCACACAGTAAAATTCATGAGGTAGATATAAATCTTTGCTCGTGAAAAAATAGTCCTTAAACAAGAGGGAATTGCTACTGATAGAGGCAGGAATGAAACAAAATGTGAAACACTCTAAGAAAGTTATGGGTTGTAGAATGTACAAAGTTTCATGGGGAAAATAATTTGTTATTGTGATATTCATAAATTTGAACATTTACAAAGCCTTGAGATGGCTCACTCTTGAATTTAAAGTCTGTTGTAAATTTAGGTTTTTAAAGTAATCCTGATATTAAATTACAAGCAAACTATTTATGAGACTGAAAATTTAAGAAACCAAGCATAACGAATTCAGTTACCAAGTCAGCAAAGAGAATAAGTCACAAAAATAAAGGTTCAATGCAAAACCACATAGAGATGGAATATCAACTTAGTCTTCATTCAGCATTGGCTTGATTTTCACTCACCACAAAGTTTTGGAATTTTGTGTGTTAATACAGGTGAAGAGAATAGATTTCAGGTGTTTTCCATCAAAGAAATCTCTTGTACATTTTGACATATTTTTAGCTACATTTATAAGACTTAAAACCATTTACAAATGAAAGAAATAGCCAGCATAAAATCATCTCACAATCTGACTCATTTATTTTCTTTGGCTGGAATGGTTACTGAGTGTCTTATATTTTTTTATATACTACCAAAGAGCAACTATCTTTAGATGTAGGTTGTATATGATTATAACAATGGTATGTCTCAGTTCTGAAAGGTTCTGCAGACAATTACAATGGAAAACAAAAAGTAGAGAAATTCTTTGGAGAATTGAGAATATTTCATTACTGTCTGGGGTGCAGTCACAGCTGGCCAATATAAACATTTTTGTGAAGCGGCACCCATCTGTCCTTTATAGACAGGCACTAAACCTCCTATAAGCAGTGTCATCCATCTGTCTTTTATGAATGTATGATGTACTGGGTTCAACTCAAATGATAACATCTGTCTTGATAGATAAGCCAAAGCTAATCTATAAAGATATATCTACATATATCTGTGAACTGCATAATGGAGTGACACAGCTGATAAATGTAATTGGTGGCACTACTGCTTTATCTCCCTAACACCACCATCAATAGTTATTTCAATGTCTTCCCTTAGCTTTCACAAATGCTTCAGAAAATACATATTACTTAGTGGCTCTCTCCCTCTCTGTGTGTGTGTGTATGTGTGTGTATGCTGTATGTAAAGTAAACCTGTATGATTTTTTTACCTGTTCGATGATGGCTCAATTGTTTCTAGCTTAAAAAATCAAACAAATAAACGAAATAAAATCTTGTAATGAAAGGAGGTTAACTTTCCAAAGCCTATGTTATTTTTCATCAATCTCTCTGTAAATACATAAGGTTGAAGAACCTGTTTGTCATGTGGTAGTGAGGTTCCCTTCATCAACTTGTATGCTATACATGCTGTCAAGAACCTAAGTCTTTTCAATTTATATGCCTAAACATCTGAATAATCTATCAAAAACATGCACATTTCTAGAGCAAGAAGTAATTAGTCATATTAAACATTCAAGACATGGAATGAAACAGAACACTTTAGAAATTATAAAGTAAACACACAGAATGAATTCTTCTCACTCCAGTAGCTTAATTGCAGGACATCAGAGTTTTCATTAGATATAATATGTGGTGTTTGCTTTAGTAACGAAACCAAAAGTTTTGTGCTTACAGAACTGCATTGTTACATAAGATTAACCATTTGTTGAAGTACTGAATCAGATCCTTGTATACCCTCTTGAGTCAGTGTCAAAATAGACTTTCTTGGGTAGCCTAAAGTTTTCCCACATGGAAACACACTGACCCTAAGATACCAAAATGAAGCATTAGTAACAACAAGCAGAAAACACTATCTGATAAACAACAGTCCAATGCACCCTTGAGTCCCTGCTCCAAACCTGGAACCAGTGAGAGTTGTTCTGGATGTACTGACATGAATGATATATTGCAATCCCTGGTTTTCTTCTCCAGAATACGTGTGTGTTGATCACAAAATTCTACTTTTGACTTAGGATACACACGCAATTATTTAATACTTTCTACAGCCACTTATTTATCTCTTCCCAGTTATTTATTTTACTAAAAGGAGTGCCCCTCTCTAGACTGTCGTAGGCTATTATACTCTGCTAGCTCTCTCAGAAGGGTTTCTTGTAACTAAAATAATGATACGGAAAGACTTACTTCCTAGAGTTATTTCTTTGGTTACCACTCAGTCAGGGGTAGATATCAACCATATCTAAGGTATAGAGAACAACAGAAAGAAGAAGGGTGCCACCCTTCCTCCTGTGCAGTCATTGTCTGGGAGAGCCATTGTCATTTGTTTCAGATCCATTTAGGGAAACCATTGCTTGGCCCCATTACCCTGGTGTCTTCTAATACCACTGGTGAGGTAGGTAAAGAATCATTTCCCAAGTACATTAAATATTTCTAAACCACTCTAATGTCCTATTAATTCACTTCTACAGGCAATAATATATGTTCCATAAGTTAGATGCCCACACAAACACAAATTCACACTTATATACACACAGTAGCCACAATTAATTATATTTTAAATACTAAATTCTCATTCTGTGCAATTGAAAATATTTTCCAAGTTCAAAGCAAAGAATTAAAAAGAAGGATAATATGGTCTACTTTCAGAGGCAAAAAAAGGGGGGGGATTTCTCTTCTTATTATCCCACAAATTTCTCTGTGATTTTTGGAAAATGAATTAAAATTTCAGTGGAGTCTAATTATCTGTAAAGTCACAATATTTCAGGTAAGATACAATTTTTAATACCTTAAAAAACTGCCATGAAGAGAATATGGATTTTAGTTACACAGTCAAATTAGCTGTGGAAAGAGCTTTGAACTTAGATTCTAGGACTAGGACCTGGGTTCTAACCTTGCTTTTTCAGCTTATGAGCTGTCTGACTTTAGTCAAGTTATTTTACCTCTCAACTTTTTATGTAATGGGAATAATAATTACAATAATGATGATTGTGAAGATTAAATGAAATATTGCCTATAAATAAGCCAAGAATAATGGCAGGCACATAACAGATACTCAGTAAATAGTAATACCTTTCCCCCCATTATCTAGGGGTTTTATATCCTTTAGGTTGGAAAGCCTTCTAAAAGCAATGGATAAAAGCCAGTCTAGACCCAGTATTTAAAATAGAAGTTAATTTCAAAATATCAAAATGGGAAATGAAATTGTCCTGGATTTACTCTTATGAAAACAATAATGAGTGTAGAGAAGGGGGGAAAGTGCACTCATTTCAGGTTTGGAGGATTTCAACAAAGGATCCCATCATTCTGTATATTATGACTGTAGAGAATAAGGAGCCTCCTTTTTACTTAGTGGTGTAGCTCAAGGTAGGTCTGAATTCCCCAACAATGGAAGGCAGGTTTCTCCCCAAAGAAAGAACTATCTCCATACCTTGAATCTTTTGATATGAAATTCTGATAGGAATGCTAGGCTGAGCCCAAACAACAGAATCAACTCATTAATTTCTTTCCCAAGTTATCTTTCATCAAACCAAGGTAATTTTCATATTAAGAAGGCCACAGACAAATGATCACTTAAGGTATACCTAATACTTTGGAAGAGTCAGCTAAAATAAACTGATGAATTTATTTTGCCAGGCAAGTCCCACAGTTATTTCATTTTGAAAAAAGAAAGGATGCTGCTGCAGATCAGGTCCCTGTGAAGCAGACTCAGAGGACTGAGGTTTGCATGCACAAAGTTTACTGGAGAGTATCCTTGGTATCACCACCTATGGGTGGTAAAAGAAGTACCACCGGGTAGAGAGAAAGTAAGCCCCACAACGTCCTCAGCCAATATCATGAGGGTCTCTAAAGCTAGGAATGTGCACAGCCAACTTATAGGAAATTGGACAAAGGAGCCCACCTTTATATCCTTCTCATTAACCATTAGATTCAAGCTCCCCCGGAAGGAGGTATGACCCAATTATTGAAGAAATAGGAACTTAGCTATGTAAGTTAAAGTTCACATACTCTGAGCTTTATACTTCCATACTTCCAGAAAGTGGAGGAATAAGAAATTCAGTCCCAGAAAGGGAAGTTGGGAAGGAGGTCACTTCTGAGACTTTATTCGCATTCCTCATTATGATTGCTCTTACCCACAGGCATAGGCTTCAGTCCCAATGTGGAGTTTCTTCCTGCTACATTCAATTATATTTTGTGGGACTGGGGAGATAATCAGTGGGTGGATCTCTAGATTCCTTGAGTCAACCCTGAGCCAAGACTTTATTATCTATTCCCCATAGCCTCTGTGTCCAATGTTCCTCAAAATGTTTGTGTCTTTCCCTTTCTCAGTGTATAGTTGTTAAACAAGTGCCCATAGATTCCTTTGCAGAATTGCTAGGGGAATTATTACCATATTCACTTGCTATGATCTTGTTGTGTCCTTCCTTCTGAGGATCTGGTCTCTCCTATAGTAAATGGGTTTTGGATTGGTAAACTGGCTCAAATCCAGAAAAAGGGTAAGAGATTTTGACATTTTATTGGGAAGTTGCCTAGTATATTGACAACCTACTCTTGATTTAATTGTGTAGATTGAGCAACACCTTTGCTGGATTCCCATCTAACTTGTCCCTAGAGATGCCATGTTCTATTAGCCATCTCCAGAGCCCTCTGCATCTCAGGTCTCCCAGCTACCACTCTAGCCTTGCTGCTCATTACAGTAAATATGCCCAACTGGCTTTTGACATTTAATAATTAGCCTTTGTTATTTTGGGATCCTGTCAATCCCTGGTGCTGTCTGTTAAGACAACTCCTACCATCAGCTTTGATCTATGAAGCACAATCACCAGGAGCTTTTCTATGATGTTGCTGCCTCTTTCCAAAGCTGCTTTAATAAATGGAGTGTCCTCTGGTACTTCTTTTTTTTTAAGAGAGAGAGAGAGAGAACGTGGGGGTGGGGCAGAAAGAGAGTGAAAAATAGAACCTTAGGCAGGCTCCTGGCCCAGCACAGAGCCAAAGCAGAGCTTTATCTCATGACCCTGAGATCATGCCCTGAGCCAAACAAGAGTTGGACGCTTAAAGTGATTGAGCCACCCAGGTGCCCCTGAAGATTTTATTTTTAAGTAATCTCGACACCCAATGTGGGGCTTGAACTCACAACCCTGAGATCAAGAGTCACATGCCCTACTGACTGAGCCAGCCAGGCCCCCTCACCCCTTTTTAAGTCTGGGACTTCCTTTAGAATTTGTTACCAGGTGGGTTTTCCAGCCTTATGTAGTATATCTATTTCATGAGCCTTTTGATCCCTTCTTCATGGTCCATCACACAGTGTTTGGAATTTCACTTCACTTAATGTGAACCATCATTTTCCTCAAGCTTTTAACAGTGATTTCCAACTGTATGATAGCATCAACTCTTAGGGTCCTTTACCTTGGGAGAGTTTCCCATATTGATAAATTCTTCCTTGGGCAACTTTTCACCTGTCTTTGCACAACAAAATGATTACATTTTAGAAAATTGGGGAGCAACCAAGAAACAGGACACTGTGCTATCAGAAAATTCCCCCAAATTAAATGACTGCTTATAAAATAGATTAGAATTTCTAAGGTAAAACAGTTTTGTGAGCGAAGCATTCATCATTTATAAATCTAATACTACCTCAAGGAGATGGGTGAGATGGAGAAAAATATAATTGTTTTATACTTTTATTTCTGTGATTTTCTTATCTTCAGATATTTTTCCTCTTCTTCCATTTAATAGGACAAGAGAGAGAATCTGGTCCTGTAACAGTTTGTATAGGGAATAACTAATAAGTATAACCACTTGGTTGATACCAGTCTGTGGATCTCTTTTAGGGTACCATTTCCAAAAGAATCTGCCTCAATAGAATATAAAAAGGAATTGTGCAAAATGTGATTATCTGAATTGAAAAACATCTTCCTGAATTTTCCAAGCATAAAAAAAAGTCGTCAAATTCATAGACGCAAATCTGCATTGACACTGCCTTAGAGAGCCATTCATAACTACAATTACTCCTTAAATACCATTCTGATCATTTCAGCATTTTTTCTCTTGATGCCAGCTGCCCCTACTGCCCCAAAACACTGCCAATCTTTCCCATATGCTAGAATTAGAATATGAATATGGTGACCAAAAGAAAAAAAAAGTTCCATTTTCTAAAGGCCCACCATATCAGAAATGAGTCCTTCTGAACTTGCTGAGTAAACTATATAGTTTCTCTCTGAGCAAAGTGACTGCACTTAGTAGCCTAAGACACTAGAGCTGAATTGACCTCTTAGATACATATTTATTAATGTGTATCCAGTGCAAATCAGATTTCATTTGTCACTTAGATCACGGAGAGGTCCTTTCCTTTCCTTTTAACCTTGAGACAGACAGGTAAACACAACTGGGGCTGGGGACTTTCTGCACATTGAGATAAATTTTGAAATATTTGATAAGAACAATATGTTCCTGCTCATTACATATTTGTTTTTCTTTTTATTTCACTTGATATTTTGAAAAATCTGATCTATGTGCTTTTGTATCATTTATCCTTAGATTATTATAGAATGTTTTATAAGATCTATTTGCCATTCAAAAGCTTTAGGGGTGTTTCTTTTCTCTTCAAGCTCTTTATTAAAACATACACACAAAGGAAATTACGATATGCCAAGTAGAAACAAGCACAGACACCAAATGTTTCAAGTACACTTGGAAATATGACTCTGTGAATTTAGAGTAAAATGTCATCCTCAGTTCATGTTAAAGGTGTGCTTTAATCCACTCCTGCCCCATCCGTCCAATGGCTTTTTAACATAATTGCTGCTTTTTATCATGGACCCTTTCCAGCTTCCAATGCTCCCCTATAGATGACTCCAATTTTGCTTTTTGGGTTGCTACACTCTTCTTCCACAAATAGCAGCCCTGCCACCCATCATGGCTAGAGAAAGTGAACTATACCCACATGGGATCCTCTATCAGTAAGGAAACACCAACTGATAATGGATGGCACTCCCTGCCATATGCAACCTGTTTCTTCATTCTTACTGTCACAAACTCTGTTTATATTCCCCTCTCTCCCTTCTTTTCTCTTACTCCCTTAGGTTTGTTTGTTTGTTTGTTTACCTTTTCTCTTTTCTTCTTCTATTTTTTTTTTAATATTCTTCCTTTCTTATGACTTAGGTCTTAGAAGAGCTACTCAGAGCATTTGGGTTTTGGGTCCTAGATCTATAAATGGTTTAGGTAGGAAGGGGAAGGGAAACTTCATAAAATTTATTGGAATAGAGTGTCACCTCAGCTCTTAGTGGCAAGACAAAGTACTGGGGTTTCTAGATTCAGCCCTAAAGGCAGGTAAATAGTTGTCCTTGTCCTTTTCCAGAGAAGAAACTACTCTTGCAGTAGTCTTTACACTATGTATGTGTCTAAAAGGGGACCCATCCAATTCTATGAACGCCCAATTCTACAAAATGCTGCCCAAATTTTATCTTTATTTTCTGAGGTTGACCATTAATCCTTTGAAAACCTTATCAAGAGCATATCATAAGCATCTCAGTTCAAACCACCAACATTCACCTGTACAACCACAGAAGCTTCTTCACTGTGAGCCCACAGCCTCTCCCTGCTGTTCCTATTCCTCATTCTATTCAAGCAGTTAGAGTATATTTTTCAGAATGCAAGTTTGATCACCTCATTTGCTTCTCCCTCATAAAACTTACCAAGTCTTGGAATAGTTCTCAGAATAAAGACCAAGTTCCAGCCTGTTCTTGCTTTACTGTGCCATCACCTACACACCCTACAGCTGCCCTTCTTTTCATTCCCCAGTTCCCCGTGCTCCCTCCCACTGCAGGGCCTCTGCACTGTGGCACCCCCTTTGAGTCCAATACATCTCCCCATCTGCCACCCCTACTCCTATCTTCCTCCTCTGCTCCTTACCCTGTCGGCCCCTACTCATCCTTCAGCTCTCAACTCAGGCATTATTTCCTAAGAGGAATTTTAGTGTCTCTCTTAAATGTTCTTACTGTACAATATTCCATTACTTCAGAGTTCTTATCTCAGTTTTAATTATACATTCTTGTGATTTAAATCACCATTGCATCACCAGCATAGGGCCTAACACATAAGTCTCACTCAGTAATTATTCATTGGATGAAAAAATGAATTCACAGATAACCATTTATTACAACATACCCTCACATACCTTATTTTCCACCAGCTATTATTATCTGTATACTGAACTAGATATGGTTTGTAAACTTTGCATTTTAACCCATATCTTAATGACGGTCTCTAAATAATGGACACCAATGTTTTCCCTCTGGCCTTATTCGTGGCACTGCTAAAATGACATCCAGAAATTAAAACTGTTTCTCTGAGAAAGTGCTTGTGAAGAGGATGAAATGACAAACTACAGACTGGGAGAAAATATTTACAAACAACATATCTGACAAAGGACTCTATCTAGAATATACCAAGTAGTCTCAGAATTCAACAGTAAAAAAACAAAAGTCCAACTAGAAAATGGGCAAAAGACATGAACAGATATTTCCCTGAAAATGGTATACAGATGGCAAATAAGCAAAAGTAAAGATGTTCAACACCATTAGCCACTAGGGAAATGCAAATTAACGCCACAAGATATCACCATACACCTATGAAAATAGCTAAAATTAAAAAAAAAAATAGTTGACAAAACTAAATGCTGGCAAGGATATGGAGGACCTGGAGACATGGAATCACTCATACATGGCTGGTGGGAATGTAAAAATGGTATGGCCCCTCTGGAAAACACTTTGACAGTTTCTATAAAAACTGAACATGCATCTACCATACAACCCAGTGACTGAACTACTAGGTTTTTATTCCATCCTTCAGCTCTCAACTCAGGCATTAATTCCTCAAAGAACATGTAAACTTAGGTTCACAGAAGTCCTGTATATAAATGGTCATAGCAGCTTTATTTGTTACTTGCCAAAACTAGCATCAGCCAGGTGTTCTTCAATAAATGAATGGCTAACCAAGCTTTTGCACTTTATATACTGTGGAGTCAACTAAGAAAAGGAATCAATTCTTGATATATAACAATTGACATGAATCCCCAGGAAATTATACTGAGTGAAAAAAACAAGTTCCAAAAGTTTTATTTCATTTATATAACATTTTTGGAAGTAACAGAATTTTAGAAGTGGAGGATAAGATTAATGGTTGCCTGGAGTTAGGGATGGGGCATGAAGAGGGATGTGGGAGGTAGGTATGGTAATAAAAGGCAACAAGAGTCAATATTTTGACTTTGGTGGTTGATAACACAAACTTACACAGGTGATAAAATTGTATAGAACTTACACAGACAAGTGCAAATGAAACTGAGGAAATCTGAATAAGATCAAGTGGATTGTATCAATATTAAAATTTCGATTGTGACATTATACTTTAGTTTTACAAAATGTCAGCCCTGGGGCAAGTTGGGCAAAGTATACAAGAGATCTCTCTGTATTATTTCTTACAATTGCATTTATGATTTATCTCCATAAAATTTTCAATTAAAAATGATATCCAGAGGGGCGCCTGGGTGGCTCAGTCGGTTAAGCATCTGACTCTTAATTTCAGCTCAGGTCATGATCTCAGGGTTGTGGGATCAAGCCCCTCCTTGGGCTTTATACTCAGCAGGGAGTCTTTTTCTCTCTCTCTCTCCCTCTCGCTCTGCCCCTCCCCATGCTCACTCCCTCTCTCTCTCTCTCTCTTTCTCTAAAATAAATAAATCTTTAAAAAAATGATATCCAGAGATTTTTATCATTTTACTTGTTTCATCAACAGATGAAAAACCCTATACACAATTCACTGGTATGCCCTGGAGACCCAGTGAATTCAAGGTAGGACCCACTGCCAGCTGTCATGGAATATATATTTCTTGGGCAAGGATGGAGAGTGAACTGGCTTTCAGAAGCTGGTTTCATGCCTAGTGATTTGGACTTAAGGTTAGGTGAGAGTGCCCCTAGCACCCTCTGGAGCAGGTTTTATAGCCTTGTAAATTCAAATACAGGGAAAAGTCATTCTAGGAGTTATGGTGGGGACAGGGCAGGACTTCCAATATCAAAGAAAACAGTAGCTGGACAAACAAGCCAATCTGAGGTGAGAATCCTGGAGGTGGGTTGGGTCTCCATACATCTGTGCAGCAGAGGACATGGGAGGGGAGAATGTGTTGATTTATACTTGACTTGATGGTAAGGTAGATGGAAATGTCACCTACCCATAACTCCATTTGAAGGCAAACTCATCTGCTGCAGATGTGTGTATGTCTGTGTATATGTGTGTATGTGGGGGTGTATGTAAATTTATAATTTACATAATAGTAATCTGTATCTGTTTTGGCTTTGCTAACTATCTTAACATTTTCATAAAGTGGTTGCAGCTGTTGACGTTACAGTTCAGAATTTCCTCCCCTCAATTAAATGCAGGATGGTAGGGCTTAATTATACTACAGGGAGTTTTAATAAGGTATCACCAAAATTATCATGAGATCTCATTAGATTTACCACAAAACTTTGAATATCTGTGATAACACTTCTCATGGGCTAGATTCTAGAATAATGCTCAAGGAAATTCTGAGATTTTACCAAATAGTAAATCAGCAATGAAGTAGCCACATTAAATTACTGGGAAATGATTGATATTTTCTTTCCAGATGTAGTTAACATGAAGTGAAATTTAATGGTATGTTTTAAAAGAAGCAAAAATAATGCATGCTGCAGAAAAGCTGAAAACAAGGCTGAGACCATCCAAAATGATGCAGAGAAAACATGCTAATTAGCAACTCGCTAACAATATCTCACTGAAGTGCTCTCTGAAAGCTGCACCTTTTTTTCACAGAGCATCTGTAGCCCTGTGGGTAGAGACTGTCGAAATGAGGTTAAGGAAGTTGGCAATGGGCACACAATGATTATGATGTCACATCCATAAATATTAAATAATAATAATAAAACACTAAAGCAGTAGGATTGATATACACAAAGCCAGGACAGAATTTGGTTTCTCAACAGCCAAATGAGAGCCAGCTGGGAAAAATGCCCAGCCCCAGAGAAAAAGACAATAGTGAAAAGAGTGTACTGTTATACTGAGAGAGGCTTTGCAAGTCACACCATATATTCACGGCAGAAGAATCAGGTCACTTCAGGAAGGAGACCTGTGATAAACCTCCTAGATCCTAACCTAGGAAAAGGATTTAATAACTGTTGCCTGTAACCCTTGTGGATGCTTCAGGCTCTCTCTGTAATGAACCTAGCACGTATTCAGTAGTACATCCTGTCCCAAGGAGCCGAGTCCATTATTTAACCTACAGCACATGTTGTATGAAAACCTCCTTTTGTTTTCACCAAGGAACCTCTGCCAATTTCCTTTAATTGACCTGGATTATAGTGACGATCCTAGAAGAATTTAAGCAGTCAGAAGACCCATGTTTCTCTTCAAAGATTATCCTCAATTCACAGATAGAAACAGGGTCCAGCTAGATCTAGCAAGCGTCCAGCTATCACGTTAGACTTGTGGCTTTGTTACATCTTAGACTTTTTATGGCTCTGATCATATTTCCCTGGCTTGAAACTGACAATTTCAAGATGATTTTTTTCTTCATTTTTCCTTCCCTGTCTTTCACACCCATAACTTCATTTGACCGTTTGTTTTGTTTTTCTTCTACAAATCTAACCTGATGTGGATTTATCCACAGACGGGCGGAAGCTTGTTAAAATTTGTTTTGTTGGGGTATTATCACTCAATGACAACTATCATGGTCTTCTGCATTATTTGTACTTTTCCTTTCTAACTCATGCACATGCACACCAGTGCACAGATTTACAAGCTCACAGATGTGGGCATATAGACATGGGGACACACACACATACACACACACACAAGAACACATATATTTAGGGTTTCTTCATGAAAGAAGAAGAAACACAGAAAATGTTTTTGCTCTTTGATTTGCCACTAATTTAGACATTCACTTTTATAGTTTTGGTCCTGGGACTTGCAACAGTAATAAAGTACCTCTATCAAATATTTCTGGAATTATGATTCCATCATTTTACCCAAAAGTAAGGAAATTGTGTTTTTTTCCCTAGGTCCAGTGGTAACCTTCAGTTTTTGTCAGTCCCCATGATTCTAAGTCTCAGTTATCTCAGAGAATTCCAGATTCTTGTGCATTAGGGAACACCCAGGGCTTTATCCTAAAATAAGCTATTACTCTTATTTATATATTAGCATTAAAACTTCTTGGATTTTTCTTTTTGATATTGTTTAAATATTCATAACATGTAAATGGCCAATACCATATACTTTCTTTAGAGCAGGTATTCATAGGGCAAAGATTTAGGAAAAGATGCAGAAAAAGGGAGGCCAGAAAGACTAAAGATAAACAGTGACAATTTTGCCAAAAACCAGCCCCATGTTTCATGAGAGTTGAGACACACTGACATTTGGCTTTGAATTTCTTCATCAATTTGGACTGTGTTTTGTGAAAATGAGATAATATATGTGAAAGTACCTAGCCAAATTCTCGGGACATGGCAGACACCCAATAAATATAAGTTTTTACTACTATATTAAGCATCTTCTTGTCACAAGCAGAATTTACCCAGTAACGAAAAGTTACAGCTCAGTTGAGCCAATAAGGGTGACATACTTGAAGCTGAGAACACACACTTGATGTTACCAAAATCCTAAACTTCACCTCCATTCAAGAATATCAAAATCATTGACTCCAATTCTGAAAAACCTGAGAATTCCTATTTCCCATCTCTAACTCTTCCTAAGCTATCTTTCCAAAAGAAGCAAGGCAAATTTCCAAGTTATTCCATTTTATTTGTCCCATGTTATTTTCCAGTTGAGACTAATAATTGTTAAATTAATCCCATATATTACAGTCTCTCAGTAAGTACAAATTTATAAGCAATCTTAACAAAGAAAAGTAGCAATTATGCTTGCCTGGAAACAAAATTCCATTTTGGAAAATATGTGGGTATTGTTCAGTGTTTGTATATACCATTCATTGGCTATTGACAGGAGCAGTGACAACACCGTGTCTCTGCTGTCACCATTGGTAGAATGGCAATAATTGCCCATCTTTGAGAGGTTCTGGGCAGCAACTGTTTGGGATGCTGTTAGGCAACATGTGAGTGGCAAATACAATAAAAATGGAACCTAAGACTCCTACTTCTGGCCCATGCTGATTCATATGCTCTAACAGTTCGTTTAACATCTAATGCTGTAATAAGGTTATTTAGCAATGCCATTGAGAGGTCTTGGATATTTTATTTATTATATTTTTATATTCCTTACATTCTTATTTTTTTATTCCTTATGCTACATCAGAAATTTTGTCTTGATAAATCAAATCTCTATTCTATTTAATTCCGGTGTGTTTTAGGGTCATTCTTATATGTCTGTCTCTAGATAAAGTTATATGTATAGATTCAGTTATACAAAATATTAAATACATGTAAAATATATAAAGAACTACATCACCAACTCATCATTTTTAAAAATTTTCCACAATGCTTGGAAGAAGGTATTTTTCATTTTCCTTTTTTTTTTTTAAGATTTTATTTATTTGAGAGAGAAAGTGAGCGAGAGAGAGATAGAAAGAGCACAAGCAGGAGAAGCGGAAGGCAGAAGGAAAGGGAGAAACAGGGTCCCACTGAGCAGGGAGCCCCACATGGTACTTGATCCCAGGGCCCAGGGATCATGACCTGAGCCGAAGGCAGCCGCTTAACCGACTGAGCCACCCAAACCTCCCCCGCCGCTTTTCATTTTCCATTGATTCATTCAACTTTCAGCCAAACTAGTCTTAAGTGACTCATTATCTAGAGATAATGGGAAAGAACTAACCATGCTAATCACTATGGAAAGAAAAATAAAAGTGACATTTCCAAAAACTTACAAAGGTGCACACAAAATCCATGGGAAGTACTTCACGCATTTCCTATGTGGCTTTTTTGTATGGCACCAATTCTGTACATAAAATATACTACTCCATCCGGTAAAACATTTAAATTGTAAATTGATTTTTTTTACTTAATTTTAAAATAAATGTAATAATCATTGAACACTACATCAAAAACTAAGGATGTTCTATACAGTGGCTAACTGAACATAATAAAAATTAATAAAATAAAATTAAGTAAATTGAGACCCCAATATCTTATACTATTTGTTCAAAGAAATTATTTCTGTGGCTAAGAAAAAAAAAAATCCCATCTTTCAGTCCAGACACCCAGCCCCATCCTTTACAGGAGACCTCATAACTTTTAAGCATCCCCTGGAACATTTAGGTCATAAGGTTAGTCTTTGCCTTTTTCACAGTGATTTAAAGTCATTAGCAGCTAATGATTATTTGTGTTGAACAAGAGTCCAGTCATGCCACAAGCTGTCATAGTTGGTACTAATTAACAGCCTTGGTAGTGGCAGCAAGTTCAGAAATTGAATAATCCTACCAAGTGCTGTCTCATTGGTAAGAAGTTGCCTTTTCCATCCCTTTCCCTGTTCTAACAAGGAAACATTGATGTCTGGAAGACTGGCCATCGTGAAGTTTCAATACATCTTCAGTCATTTTTATAAGACAGGGACAAATACAAAAGTATATAAGAGAAAGAAGAGTCAGGTTGGTACTTCTAATATTTAAAAGTATGATTCAAGGAAATATTATCCAAGAATAATTGAATACTTGGTTTAATCAAAAGAAGATTAAACATGTCACTGGAAGCACAGCTCCAATATCAAGTTACTAATAGGTAGTGCCAGCAATAATAATAATGTACCTTGATGTTTACAGTAGGGGCATGCCCTGTAGGTGAATCAATAAGTAAAAATGAAAGCCCCTGTATAAATTAGAAGTGCTAACATTTCCATGAATAATAAATAATTGATTCCTATGACTCTATAGAGAAAACAATTTACTTGAAGAATTTTATCTCTTATTCCAATTTATAACTCTTCTTGACATTTTGTTCTGATATTCAAAATCATGTCAGAGCAAATGAGCTATTATAGGAAAAGTTGTATTAATTTTACCCGTTGATATAAGCAAAACATATTGCTTTTGATTTTTATGAATAGGTAATTTTGTTTTTCATAAATACGTAATGAACTCTGGGTTTTTTTCCCTATGAATGGAAAGGGGCTTTTGAATACATAAAATATAGCTACAAGGATGCCAATCTTTTTTTTGTTTATATCTGTTCAGCCAACACATTTGAAATGTTCTGAAGCTGATTTTTCTTTTTACATGTAACAAAGTCTGTCACCAGCACAATGTTGACAAGGTTCACAACTGACCCACTCTTTATATTACAAGTCTTCAACCTCAACCCAGGCATCAAAAAAAGTTTGTGATTAATATCAGATTTGAAACATTTTTGTAGAAACATATTGAATTTAGCAGTAGGAAATATCCTTTCTTGCCCCTGTAATCGAACCAGTCTAACTGAATAGGATGAGAGAATAATATCTGTACATTTGTATGATACTATTATTTGTATTATTCATACATCATTTTAGACCTTTTCTTGGTTCAGCCTTAGAAAGGTCGAAATGGTACTTCCATTGTATTCTATCAGGGTAAGATAATCTTATGCTTATGCGGCAGGCCCCTCCTGCAGAAGACAGGCTGGAAAAAAGGAGGCCAGCAACCCTAAGGTCCCAAGAAAACAGAACCTTGCTTGGGTTCTGGTCAATAATTTGGACTCTATACATTCCCTCAAACACCTGGGGAGGAAGAGCCCCCAAAACAGAAAAGACTCAGAGATTATGCTGCAGATTTACAAATGGATGCAGACATAACCAAGATGTCAGAGATGGAATTCAGGCTAGCAATTGTGAACACAATAGCTAGAATGGAGAAATCAATTAATGGCAACATAGAGTCTCTAAGGGCAGAAATAAAAGGTGAATTGGCAGAACTTAAAAATGCTATCAATGAGATCCAATCCAATCTAGATAATCTAACAGCTAGGGTAACTGAGACAGAAGAGAGAATAAGCGATCTGGAAGACAGTATAATAGATAAAAAGGGAAAAGAGGAGGCCAGGGAAAAACAATTCAGAATCCATAAAAATAGCATCAGAGAAATAAGTGACACCATGAGGCATTCCAATGTCAGAATAATTGGAATCCCGGAGGGAGTGGAGAGAGAGAGAGGACTAGAAGATGTATTTGAGCAAATCGTAGCTGAGAACATCCGTAATCTGGGGAATGAAACAAACATTCGAGTCCTAGAGGCAGAGAGGACCCCTCCTAAGATCAAGGAAAACAGGCCAACACCCGGGCATGTAATAGTAAAACTTGCAAATCTTAGAACCAAGGAAACCATCTTAAGGGCAGTTAGGGGGAAGAGATTCCTTACGTACAGAGGGAGGAACATCAGAATAATGTCAGACCTATCCACAGAGACCTGGCAAGCCAGAAAGGCCTGGCAAGACATATTCAGGGTACTAAATGAGAAGAACATGCAGCCAAGAATACTTTATCCGGCCAGGCTTTCATTTAGAATGGATGGAGAGATGCAGAGCTTCCACGACCGGCAGAAGTTGAAAGAATATGTGACCACTAAGCCGGCCCTGCAAGAAATATTAAGGGGGGTTCTATAAAAGGAGAAAGACCCCAAGAGTGATCTACAACAGAAATTTACAGGGACAATCTATAAAAACAACGTCTTCACAGGCAACATGATGACAATTAATTCATATCTTTCAATAATCACTCTCAACATGAATGGCCTAAATGCTCCCATAAAACGGCACAGGGTTGCAGATTGGATAAAAAGACAGGACCCATCCATATGCTGTCTACAAGAGACTCATTTTGAACCTAAAGATACATCCAGACTGAAAGTGAAGGGATGGAAATCCATCTTCCTTGCCAGCGGACCTCAAAAGAAAGCTGGGGTAGCAATTCTTATATCAGACAAATTAGATTTTAAACTAAAGTCTTTAATAAGAGACACAGAAGACACTATATCATTCTTAAAGGGTCTATCCAACAAGAAGATCTAACAATTATAAATATCTATGCCCCAAAAATGGGAGCAGCCATATACATAAGCCAACTGTTAACCAAAATAAAGAGTCATATTGATAACAATACATTAATTGTAGGAGACCTCAGTACTCCACTCTCAGCTATGGACAGATCATCTAAGCACAAAATCAACAAGGAAACAAGAGCTTTGAATGATACATTGGACCAGATGGACCTCATAGATATTTACAGAACATTCCACCCTAAAACAACAGAATACTCATTCTTCTCGAGCGCACATGGAACTTTCTCCAGAATAGACCATATACTGGGTCACAAATCAGGTCTCAACTGATACCAAAAGATTGAGATTATTCCCTGCATATTCTCAGACCACAATGCTCTAAAACTGGAACTCAATCACAAGAAAAAATTTGGCAGAAATTCAAACACTTGGAAGCTAAAGACCACTCTGCTCAAGAATGTTTGGGTCAACCAAGAAATCAAAGAACTTAAACAATTCATGGAAATCAATGAGAACGAAAACACATCGGTCCAAAACCTATGGGATACTGCA
The DNA here is from genome assembly GCF_002201575.2 of Neomonachus schauinslandi. Lineage (NCBI taxonomy): Eukaryota > Metazoa > Chordata > Mammalia > Carnivora > Phocidae > Neomonachus > Neomonachus schauinslandi. The sequence continues at coordinate 78,192,721 of NC_058404.1, forward strand.
AAGGCGGTCCTAAGGGGGAAATACATAGACATCCAAGCCTCACTCAAAAAAATAGAAAAATCCCGAATTCACCAACTAACTCTACACCTTAAAGAACTAGAGAAAAAGCAACAAATGACACCTAAGCCACGCATTAGAAGAGAAATAATTAAAATTAGACCAGAAATCAATGAATTAGAAACCAGAAACACAGTAGATCAGATCAACGAAACTAGAAGCTGGTTCTTTGAAAGAATTAATAAGATTGATAAACCACTGGCCAGACTTATCCAAAAGAAGAAAGAAAGGACCCAAATAAATAAAATTATGAATGAAAGGGGAGAGATCACGACTAACACCAAGGAAATAGAAACAATTATTGGAAATTATTATCAACAACTATATGCTAATAAACTGAGCAATCTGGATGAAATGGAGGCCTTCCTGGAAACCTATAAGCTGCCAAGACTGAAACAGGAAGAAATTGACAACCTGAATAGGCTAATAACCAGTAACAAGATTGAAGCAGTGATAAAAACCTCCCAAAAAACAAGAGTCCAGGGCCTGATGGTTTCCCTGGGGAATTCTACCAAACATTCAAAGAAGAAATAATACCTATTCTACTGAAGCTGTTTCAAAAAACAGAAACAGAAGGAAAACTTCCAAACTCATTCTATGAGGCCAGCATTACCTTAATCCCCAAACCAGGCAATGACCCCACCAAAAAGGAGAATTTCAGACCGATATCCCTGATGAATATGGATTCCAAAATCCTCAAGAAAATCCTAGCTAATAGGATCCAACAATGATCCTAAAAGGATCATCCACCAGGACCAAGTGGGATTTATCCCCGGGATGCAAGGGTGGTTCAACATTCGCAAATCAATCAATGTGATCGAACACATTAATAAGAGGAGGGAGAAAAACCATATGGTCCTCTCAATTGATGAAAAGCATTTGACAAAATACAACATCCTTTCCTGAATAAAACTCTCCAGAGTATAGGGATAGAGGGAACATTCCTCAAGCTCATAAAATCCATCTATGAAAAACCCACAGCGAATATCATCCTCAATGGGGAAAAGCTGAGAGCCCTTCCCTTAAGATCAGGAACACGTCAAGGGTGCCCACTCTCACCACTGTTGTTCAACATAGTACTAGAAGTCCTAGCAACAGCAATCAGACAACAAAAAGAAATAAAAGGTATCCAAATTGGCAAAGAAGAAGTCAAACTCTCTCTTTTCACAGACAACATGATACTTTATGTGGAAAACCCAAAAGACTCCACCCCCAAATTACTAGAAGTCATCCAGCAATTCAGTAATGTGGCAGGATACAAAATCAATGCACAGAAATCAGTTGCTTTCTTATACACTAACAACACAACTGTAGAAAGAGAAATTAAAGAAACAATTCCATTTACAAAAGCACCAAAAACCATAAGATACCTCGGAATAAACCTAACCAAAGAGGCAAAGGATCTATACTCTAGGAACTACAAAACACTCATGAAAGAAATTGAAGAAGACACAAAAAGATGGAAAAATATTCCATGCTCATGGATCAGAAGAATAAACATTGTTAAAATGTCTATGCTACCCAGAGCAATCTATACCTTCAATGCCATCCCGATCAAAATTCCAATGACATTTTTCAAAGTGCTGGAACAAACAATCCTAAAATTTGTATGGAATCAGAAAAGACCCCGAATCGCCAAGGAGATGTTGAAAAAGAAAAACAAAGCTGGGGGCATCACGTTGCCCAATTTCAAGCTATATTACAAAGCAGTGATCACCAAGACAGCATGGTCCTGGCACAAAAACAGACATACAGACCAATGGAACAGAAGAGAGAACCCAGATATGGACCCTCAACTCTTTGGTCAAATAATATTTGACAAAGCAGGAAGAAACATGCAATGGAAAAAAGACAGTCTCTTCAATAAATGGTGCTGGGAAAATTGGACAGCCACATGCAGAAGAATGAAACTCGACCATTCTCTAACACCATTCACAAAGATAAACTCAAAGTGGGTGGAAGACCTCAATGTGAGACAGGAATCCATCAAAATCCTAGAGGAGAACATAGGCAGTAACCTCTTTGACATCGGCCACAGCAACTTCTTTCAAGATACATCTCCAAAAGCTAGTGAAACAAAAGCAAAAATGAACTTTTGGGACTTCATCAAGATAAAAAGCTTCTGCACAGCAAAGGAAACAGTCAACAAAACAAAGAGACAACCCACAGAATGGGAGAAGATATTTGCAAATGACACTACAGATAAAGGGCTGGTATCCAAAATCTATAAAGAACTTCTCAAACTCAACACCCAAAAAACAAATAATCAAGTCAAAAAGTGGGCAGAAGAGATGAACAGACACTTCTCTGAAGAAGACATACAAATGGCTAACAGACACATGAAAAAATGTTCATCATCATTAGCCGTCAGGGAAATCCAAATCAAAACCACACTGAGATACCACCTTACACCAGTCAGAATGGCAAAAATGGACAGGGAAAGAAACAACAAATGTTGGAGAGGTTGTGGAGAAAGGGGAACCCTCTTACACTGTTGGTGGGAATGCAAGTTGGTACAGCCACTTTGGAAAACAGCGTGGAGGTTCCTCAAAAATTTAAAAATAGAGCTACCCTATGACCCAGCAATTGCACTTCTGGGTATTTACCCCAAAGACAAAGCTGTAGTGAAAAGAAGGGCCATATGCACCCCAATGTTCATAGCAGCAATGTCCGCAATAGCCAAACTGTGGAAAGAGCCAAGATGCCGTTCAACAGATGAATGGATAAAGAAGATGTGGTCCATATATACAATGGAATATTACTAAGGCATCAGAAAAGATGAATACCCAACTTTTACATCAACATGGATGGGACTGGAGGAGATTATGCCGAGTGAAATAAGTCAAGCAGAGAAAGTCAATTATCATATGGTTTCACTTATTTGTGGAACATAAGGAATAACATGGAGGACATTAGGAGAAGGAAGGGAAAAATGGGGAGGGATGGGAGGGAGAGATGAACCATGAGAGACTATGGACCTGAGAAACAAACAGGGTTCTAGAGGGGAGGGGGGAGGGGGGATTGGTTAGCCCAGTGATGGGTATTTTTTTTTTAAGATTTTATTTATTTATTTGACAGAGAGATAGAGAGAGAGAACAAGTAGGCAGAGAGGCAGGCAGAGGGAGAGGGAGAAGCAGGCTCCCCGCTGAGCAGGGAGCCCGATGCGGGGCTCGATCCCAGGACCTGGGATCATGACCTGAGCCGAAGGCAGCTGCTTAACCAACTGAGGCACCCAGGCGCCTCCCGGTGATGGATATTAAGGAGGGCACGTACTGCATGGAGCACTGGGTGTTATACGAAAACAATGGATTGTGGATCACTACATCAAAAACATAATAAAATTAAAAACTACAAAAAAAAAGATTTTGTGATAACTTATTGGTAAAAGTACCATTTGTCTTATTTTAATACAATATAAATACTGAAAAGAGTCAATCCATATTCTCCACCAAAGTTCAATTAAGTGAATACAGTTTGTTTTTCTCAGTGTATGTTTCAAAAGGCATCCTATCGGATAATGAACTTTTTAAAATTTTATTATGTTATGTTAATCACTATACATTACATCATTAGTTTTTGATGTAGTGTTCCATGATTCATTGTTTGTGTATAACACCCAGTGCTCCATTCAGTACATGCGCTCTTTAATACCCATCACCAGGCTAACCCATCCCCCACCTCCCTCCCCTCTAGAACCCTCAGTTTGTTTCTCAGAGTCCATAGTTTCTCATGGTTCGTCTCCCCCTCCGATATTCTCCCCCTTCATTTTTCCCTTCCTACTATCTTCTTTTTTTTAACATATAATATATTATCTGTTTCAGAGATACAAGTCTGTGATTCCACAGTCTTACACAATTCACAGCACTCACCATAGCACATACCCTCCCCAATGTCTATCACCCAGCCACCCCATCCCTCCCACCCCCCACCACTCCAGCAACCCTCAGTTTGTTTCCTGAGGTTAAGAATTCCTCATATCAGTGAGATCATATGATACATGTCTTTCTCGGATTGACTTATTTCGCTCAGCATAACACTCTCCAGTTCCATCCATGTCATTGAAAACGGCAAGATTTCATTCCTTTTGATGGCTGCATAATATTCCATTGTATATATATACCACATCTGCTTTATGCATTCTTCTGTCGATGAACATCTTGGCTTTTTCCATAGTTTGGCTATTGTGGACATTGCTGCTATAAACATCGGGCTACACATACCCCTTTGGATCACTACATTTGTATCTTTGGGGTAAATACCCAGTAGTGCAATTGCTGGGTCATAGGGTAGCTCTATTTTCAACTTTTTGAGGAACCTCCATAATGTTTTCCAGAGTGGCTGCACCAGCTTGCATTCCCACCAACAGTGTAGGAGGGTTCCCCTTTCTTCACATCTCGCCAACATCTGTCATTTCCTGACTTGTTAATTTTAGCCATTCTGACTGGTGTGAGGTGGTATCTCATTGAGGTTTCAATTTGGATTTCTCTGATGCCGAACGATGTTGGGCAATTTTTCATGTGTCTGTTGGCCATTTGGATATCATCTTTGGAAAAATGTCTGTTCATGTCTTCTGCCCGTTTCTTGATTGGATCATTTGTTCTTTGGGTGTTGAGTTTGATAAGTTCTTCATAGATTTTGGATACTAGCCCTTTATCTGATATGTCATTTGCAAATATCTTCTCCCATTCTGTCGGTTGTCTTTTGGTTTTGTTGACTGTTTCTTTTGCTGTGCAAAAGCTTTTTATCTTGATTAAGTCCCAATCGTTCATTTTTGCCCTTGCTTCCCTTGCCTTTGGTGATGTTTCTAGGAAGAAGTTGCTACAGCTGAGGTTGAAGAGGTTGCTGCCTGTGTTCTCCTTTAGGATTTTGATGGATTCCTGGTCTTTCAACCATTTTGAGTCTATTTTTGTGTGTGGTGTAAGGATATGGTCCAGTTTCATTCTTCTGCATGTGTCTGTCCAATTTCCCCAAAACCATTTGTTGAAGAGACTGTCTTTTTTCCATTGGACATTCTTTCCTGCTTTGTCAAAGATGAGTTGACCATAGAGTTGAGGGTCCATTTCTGGGCTCTCTATTCTGTTCCATTGATCTATGTGTCTGTTTTTGTGCTAGTACCACACTGTCTTGATGATGACAGCTTTGTAATAGAGCTTGAAATCCGGAATTGTGATGCCGCCAACTTTGCTTTTCTTTTTCAACATTCCTCTGGCTATGCGGGGTCTTTTCAACATTCCTCTGGCTATGCGGGGTCTTTTCTTTCCATACAAATTCTAGGATTATTTGCACCATTTCTTTGAAAAAAGTGGATGGTATTTTGATAGGGATTGCATTAAATGTGTAGACTGCTCTAGGTAGCATTCACATCTTCACAATATTTGTTCTTCCAATCCATGAGCATGGAACATTTTTCTATTTATTTGTGTCTTCCTCAATTTCCATTCATAACTATTTTATAGTTTTCTGAGTACAGATTCTTTGCCTCCTTGGTTAAATTTATTCCTAGTTATCTTATGGTTTTTGGTGCAGTTATAAATGGGATTGACTCCTTACTTTCTCTTTCTTCTGTCTTCTTGTTGGTGTATAGGAATGCCACTGATTTCTGTGCATTGATTTTATATCCTGCCACTTTACTGAATTCCTGTATGAGTTCTAGCAGGTTTGGGGTGGAGTCTTTTGGGTTTTCCACATAAAGTATCATATCATCTGCAAAGAGTGAGAGTTGGACTTCTTCTTTGCTGATTTGGATGTCTTTTATTTCTTTGTGGTGTCTGATAGCTGTGGCTAGGACTTCTAGTACTATGTTGAATAGCAGTGGTGATAGTGAACATCTCTGCCGTGTTCCTGACCTTAGGGGGAAAGCTCTCAGATTTTCCCCATTGAGAATGACATTCGCTGTGGGTTTTTCATGGATGGCTTTTATGATATTGAGGCATGTACCCTCTATCCCTACACTCTGAAGAGTTTTAATCAAGAAAGGATGCTGTACTTTGTCAAATGCTTTTTCTGCATCTATTGAGAGGATCATATGGTTCTTGTTCTTTCTTTTGTTAATGTATTGGATCACATTGATTGATTGGCAGATGTTGAACCAACCTTGTAGCCTAGGAATAAAACCCACTTGGTCGTGGTGAATAATCCTTTTAATGTACTGTTGGATCCTATTGGCTAGTATTTTGGTGAGAATTTTTGCATCCATGTTCATCAGGGATATTGGTCTGTAATTCTCCTTTTTGATGGGGTCTTTGTCTGGTTTTGGGATCAAGGTAATGCTGGCCTCATAAAACGAGTTTGGAAGTTTTCCTTCCATTTCTATTTTTTGGAACAGTTTCAGAAGAATAGGTATTAATTCTTCTTGAAATGTTTGGTAGAATTCCCCTGGGAAGCCATCTGGCCCTGGGCTCTTGTTTGTTGGGAGATTTTTGATGACTGCTTCAATTTCCTTAGTGGTGATAGGTCTGTTCAGGTTTTCTATTTCTTCCTGGTTCAGTTTTGGTAGTTGATACATCTCTACGAATGCATCCATTTCTTCCAGATTATCTAACTTGCTGGCATAGAGTTGCTCATAATATGTTCTTATAATTGTTTGTATTTCTTTGGTGTTGGTTGTGATCTCTCCTCTTTCATTCATGATTTTATTGATTTGGGTCATTTCTCTTTTCTTTTTGATTATTCTGGCCAGGGGTTTATCAATCTTGTTAATTCTTTCAAAGAACCAGCTCCTAGTTTCGTTGATCTTTCTCCTGCTGGGTGTAGGCTTTATTTGTTGTTCTTTCTCCAGCTCCTTTAGGTGTAGGGTTAAGTTGAGTATTTGGGACCTTTCGTGTTTCTTGAGAAAGGCTTGTATTGCTATATACTTTCCTCTTAGGACTGCCTTTGCTGCATCCCAAAGATTTTGAATAGTTGTGTTTTCATTTTCATTTGTTTCCATGAATTTTTTAAATTCTTCTTTAATTTCCTGGTTGACCCATTCATTCTTCAGTAGGATGCTCTTTAGCCTCCATGTATTTGAGGTCTTTCCAGCTTTCCTCTTGTGATTGAGTTCTAGTTTCAAAGCACTGTGGTCTGAAAATATGCAGGGAAAGATCCCAATCTTTTGGTACCGGTTGAGACCTGATTTGTGACCTAGGATGTGATCTATTCTGGAGAATGTTCCATGGGCACTAGAGGAGAATGTGTATTCTGTTGCTATGGGATGGAATGTTCTGAATAGATCTATGAAGTCCATTTGGTCCAGTGTGTCATTTAAAGTCTTTATTTCCTTGTTGATCTTTTGCTTAGATGATCTGTCCATTTCAGTGAGGGGGGTGTTAAAGTCGCCTACTATTACTGTATTGTTTCAATGTGTTTCTTTGCTTGTGCTATTAATTGGCTTATATAATTGGCTGCTCTCATGTTAGGGGCATAGATATTTACAACTGTAAATCTTCTTGTTGGACAGACCCTTTAAGTATGATATAGTGTCCTTCCTCATCTCTTATAGTCTTTGGTTTAAAATCTAATTTGTCTGATATAAGGATTGGCACGCAGCTTTCTTTTGGTGTCCATTAGCATGGTACATGTTTTTCCACTCCCTCACTTTCAATCTGGAGGTGTCTGTGGATCTAAAATGAGTCTCTCGCAGACAGCTTATCGATGAGTCCTGTTTTTATAATTCAGTCTGATACCCTGTGTCTTTTGATTGGGGCATTTAGCCCATTTACATTCAGGGTAACTATTGAAAGATATGAATTTAGTGCCATTGTATTGCCTGTGAGGTGACTGTTACTGAATATTGTCTGTGTTCCTTTCTGGTCTGTGTTACTTTTAGGCTCTCCCTTTGCTTAGAGGACCCCTTTCAATATTTCTTGTAGGGCTGGTTTCATGTTGGCAAATTCCTTTAGTTTTTGTTTGTCCTGGAAGCTTTTTATCTCTCCTTCTATTTTCAATGACAGCCTAGCTGGATATAGTATTCTTGGCTGCATATTTTTCTCATTTAGTGCTCTGAATATATCATGCCAGTCCTTTCTGGCCTGCCAGGTTTCTGTGGATAGGTCTGTTGCCAATCTAATGTTTCTACCATTGTAAGTTACAGGTCTCTTGTCCCGAGCTGCTTTTAGGATTATCTCTTTGTCCCTGAGACTCGTAAGTTTTACTATTAGATGTTGGGGTGTTGACCTATTTTTATTGATTTTGAGGGGGGTTCTCTGTGCCTCCTGGATTTTGATGCCTGTTTCCTTCCCCAAATTAAGGAAGTTCTCTGCTATAATTTGCTCCAATATACCTTCTGCCCCTTTCTCTCTTTCTTCTTCTTCTTGGATCCCAATTATTCTAATATTGTTTCATCTTATGGTATCACTTATCTCTCAGATTCTGCCCTCATGATCCAGTAGTTGTTTATCTCTCTTTTTCTCAGCTTCTTTATTTTCCATCATTTGGTCTTCTATGTCAACAATTCTCTCTTCTGCCTCATTTTTTCCTAGCAGTTAGCGCCTTCATTTTTTATTACACCTCATTAATAGCCTTTTTGATTTCAACTTGGTTAGATTTTAGTTCTTTTATTTCTCCAGAAAGGGTTTCTCTAATATCTTCCATGCTTTTTTCAAGCCCAGATAGTATGTTTAAAATCATCATTCTGAACTCTATTTCTGGTGTCTTACTAATGTCCATATTGATAGGTCCCTGGCAGTCGGTACTGCCTCTTGTTCTTTTTTTTGAGGTGATTTTTTCCATCTTGTCATTTTGTCCAGAGGAAAATAGATGAATGAGAGAACAAAATGCTAACAGGGTAACAATGACCCCAGAAAAATATACATTAAACAAATCAGAAGAGACCTGAAACTGGGGAAAAGAAAGGGAAGGAAAGAAAAAAAAAGAGAGAGAAAAAAGATTTTAAAAAAAAGAATATGATCAAATATGATCAGGCTGGGACACAGATCAGTGGTGCCACAAACTAGATTTTGAGCATATTTTGGTCTGTTAAAAGAAAGTTCCTCCCAAAGTTTTAAAGAACGAAAAACTTATATATGTATAAAAATAAGGGTAAATACGATGAAGGGATGGAATATGACTGTAAAGATGAAAATTATAAAGGATTTTTTAAAAGGAATTAATAAGATAAGAAGTTGGTTGAATAAAGAAAGAAGAATTTAAAAAAAAAAGTGGGGGGAGAGAATGTGATCAGGCAGGAGACTAGAACAAAGCCATACACTAGAGATTTAGGGTATATTTCGGTCTGTTAGAAGAAACTGTATCCCAAAATTTCAAAGAGAGAACAACTTATATATATACCAAAAATAAGGTTAACTACAATGAAGGGACAGAATATGACTTTAAAAATGAACAATAAAAAAGATTTTTAAAAAAGGGATTGACAAGATATTGGTTTAAAAAGGGAAAAAGAAAAATTCAAAAAAAAGAAAAAAAAAGAAAATTAAAAAAATTAACATTGAAAGACTAAAGAATCAGGGGGGGAAAAGCCATGAATTCTATGTGCTGTATTCCCCTAGTGTTGGAGTTCTGCCATTCTCATTGATCGGTAAACTTGGTCTTGGCTGGCGGTTCTCACTGATCTTCTGGGGGAGGAGCCTGTTGCTGTGGTTCTCAAATGTCTTTGCCAGAGGTAGAATTGCCCCACCCTTGCCAGGGGCCGGGCTAAATAATCTGTTCGGGTTTGCTCTAGTAGCTTTTGTTCCCTGCAAGATTTCTGTACAGCTTTGGAGGACGAGAGCAAAAATGGCGGCCTCCCAATCTCCACCCTGGAGGAGCCGAGAACTCAGGGCCCCACTCCTCAGTGCACCCCCAGAGAAAAGCAGTCAATCATTCCCATCTCCCCAGTCTCCGGCCTCACTCCATGCTCACCCAGCCTGTAACTGAGCATTTCTATCTCTGGCACACGACCCCATTTGGAGTCTCCAAACCCAGCAGATTCCTGCTATGCACTCCCGTGCCATTCCTCCCGGGGGAAGAAGAGGAGTCTCCCCAGATCTGCCACTTGTTGGGTCCCTACTGGAGAAACAGTGGCCCAACTGTACTGTGTATCATGGTTTATGGCAACCCCAAGCTGAGAGCCCACTCCTCGGTTCTGTCTCTGCAGCCGGCTTCCCTGCTCTGATACCTGGGAGCTCTGTCACACTCAGGCACCCCCAGTCTTTCTGTGACCCCAAGGGTCCTGAGACCACACTTTCCCAGTGGGGGTGCCATCCCCCACTTAGCCACTGGAGCGACGTCCCTCAGCGGAGCAGACTTCTAAAAGTTCCAATTTTGTGCTCTGCGGCTCTATCACTTGCCAGAAGTGGCCAACGGAGGCCCCCTCCCCCGTCGTCTATCCTCCCGAATATCGCCTCGGATTCACTTCTCTGCACGTCCTACCTTCCAGAAAGTGGTCACTTTTCTGTTCATAGAGTTGCTGCTATTCTTTTCTTCGATCTCCTGTTGAGTTCATAGGTGTTCAGAATGGCTTGATCCCTATCTAGCTGATTTCCTGGGACCAGATGAAATTTAGGTCTCCTCTTCTCCACCATCTTGCACCTCCCCCCTAGATAATGACTTCTTAATGGCACTGCCCACAGGCAGAAAATTAATGTTTGGGAACTTAGGTTTTTGGATCTATGACTTGGCCATTCATCCATTAGAAAAAAAAAATTGACATTGAATGATTATTAGGTGTCAAGTACTATGCTTAGTGATGGAAAGGAGCAAATGAAAAAACACAAATGTTCTAAGGGGCTCAGTTTAGAGGAAGATATGGTAAAATAAACCAGTAATTACCAGTCAGTGGGACTTTTGCTATGGTAGAAAGCTAAGTAATAATCAAATGATATTCACTACAACTGGAGTTTACAATGGAGTGCCTAGCATAAGCTGTTAATTTTAAATAGAGCACAGAAGAAAATATATGTCTGCTAAATCCAGTGAAACATGGATTGCCCTGTACATAGTAGGTACCTGGAGAGTGTGTGGTCATCCATGAAAGGTATGGCATTATTTAAAGCTTTTAGCCTCATGGGCACCATAATTCATAGAAGCCCTAAGAAAGACTGAATAAACAGAAATATCAATAAGATCAACCCCATCACAAAATGATGCATAGGATTCTCATAGAAACATACACTGTGTCTTTCAAATGTGGACAGCACCCAATTCACAGAATTGTTTTAAAGATTACAAGGCAATCCAGTGTTGCCTATATGGTTGGTGCTGTGTAAGTATTCAACAAGTGAGTAAATGAAGGAATGAATGAGATAATATATGGAAATCACTGTAAGCTTTAAAACACTGTCTGTGTAAGCTATTGCTGTTTTAGATGATGGTTTTTAAGCCTTAATAATTCCTAGGTATCTTTTTCCCCCAACCTTCCTTTAAAAAAATATTATCTAATTGCTTTCTTGCACTATAAAAAGATAATATTCATTCTCTGCATGGGAGGTGAGAAACAAATGTCTTTATCTAACAGAAAAGTATTCCTTATTTCCATCAGTCTAATAGCCAAGTCCACCAATCTAAAGCAAAGTGACTCTGCCCAGATGTCCCATGATAGTAAAATATGAAATAGAGGAGCACTGCATACGGTACCAGGTTTAGGAAGAAAATTAACAAATTCTTCAGGTTTTAAAATCCAAGGCATATGCTAGGGAAGATGAAGTTCAGGGTATGACATAAAACGGACTCTCCTTCATTTCTCATACATAAATCAGGATTTAACAAATACAGTTATGACTTAGAGATAACTGGCCACTCAAACCTTGAACTCATTTATCATTCAGCTTTTTTCTAACAGCCATGCACTCAAGCATGAAACCAAATGAACATGATATTCATAATTGCTCTCTAGAAATGCTGAATTCAGACTAGAATCATCCCAGAAGACAACCAGATCAGAATCAAAAGAATCTCCTTGGGAATAGCATGCTATTTTGAAGCCAATACCAGTCAGCTAACAAGGCCAGTTATCATGAGAGCTTATTTTATCATCTCTTGTTACTTTTGTGCCAGAGGTTTATTTGACTGGTCATGTTATCTAAATGTAAAATAATGCTACAGTCCTGGCAAACACCCTATTAAGTGAAGGATAGATATTCTCACATATGCTTTTGAAGAGAACAAATACCTTTATCCTCCCTTAGTAATTCTGTCTATGGGTCCCAATTATTTTAAGTATTATATTCCAGTCTTTTTCAGAAGTGTTACCATTTTACTGGTAAGATATTCCCTTCAGATCTCTGGAGTATAAAAAAGTACTCTAAAAATTATAAATTCTTCTGCCTTCACAGAGAAACTGAATCCCTTAGTAGTTGATCCAAGTTACTGATAACAACAGAAAGTCACTTAGAACTCTTTCTGAGTATCAAAGTTAGAGAGCTTGAAACAAAGGAATAAACATCATACCGAAAAGCTAAGATGAACATGGTTCATGGGATCCCACTGAAAATCAGAGAACCCTTTTCAAGCTCAAAGTGCCTAGTCTTGTTCTACTGTCTAATTAGTAATAAATAAAACACATAGACCCCCCCCAAGCATGAGATGACCGTATCTGATTGGGTTACTCTAAATTAACATTGATGATGAGTCCTTGCCACAAAAGGACAATGGGGGCTTTTGATTGTGTTTTGTTCCATAAGTATATAATTCACTTTCTCATTCATTTACCAACATTGGTTAGTATCCTCTGGATACAGTATTTTACTGCAAGCTGTTTAACATAATAAGGCCATCCGTCTTCTCTTGTAAACCCTAAGAGATTAGTGATATGACTGTAAGGCTCCCAAAAGCAGGCTTGGCAAATTATCATAATCTTGAATCAAAGTGAAAGATTTCTTTGGCATGTCAAACCAATGCAAACTTCCTCTAAATTCAAACAAAAAGCATTAAAAAGCTTAAATTACTCATGGAAATCATAACAAATTCATATATTTTATATATTTACCTAGGCTTTTGGAATTATTAGCATATAGCTGTTCTGAACACTATTTGTCAATTTTTATTTCTGTTTCTACTAGTTATTTTCCACTTTTAAAATTTGCAACTTATCTCCATTTCTCTTAACTGGTTTTCACAACATATTTGATCAATCTTTTTAAAGAACTGTGTTTCCTTTTTATACCTTTTCTGTTATTGTTTTTGCTGTTTTTCATTTTATTGATTTCTTCCCTTAACTATTGCTTCTTTCATTTTTGTAGTGATTTTAACCCATGTACAATTATTGTAATTACTGTTAAATCAGTCTTATTTGTGCCATCATAGTTTATATTTTATTTTACAATAATTTTACATTATTTTTTCTATTTTATTACTTTCCACTGACTTCTGCTATTTTAATAGTTATACACTTTAAAAAGCGTCCCTATGAGGTGAACCACCTGACACCTTGTATGTCTGAGGGTATGCTTATTTCATCTTAATATTTAAACAATAGTTTATTAGGCTATAGAAGTTTAATATTTAAAATATTTTTCCTTCAAAATATTGTTCAACTGTCTACCTGTTTCCAGTATTCCTGTTGAGAAGTCTAATATCAGTGACTCTTATTACTTTATAAGTAATCTTCTGTGTTTCTCTGGAAACTTTTAGAAATTTTTCTTTGTATTTTCTGGTATAAAAGTTCACTGTAGTATGTAGGGTTTTTATTTTTTTCTCATCTATCCCATTTAGTATTCCCTGCACCTTTTCTTTCTGTAGTTTTATAACTTTCTTTATTTCTAGGGAAATAATGGTCATTATTTTTCAATGTGACTCCTCACCAATTTTGAACTTTTAAAATGAGTCCCACTATAAAAAGGTCAAAGACCATGGCCCAGGAAAAAGATACTTTTACAGAGAATTTTAGTATAGAAATGGGGTCTTTGTGCTGCTAAAGTACAAAGACAAAAGTCACAACATATGGAGATATCATTAATTTTTCTTCCCTGCAGACAAAGCACTTGCACCTAATGAGGTGTTACTGAACTTGATACATCTCTGCTTTGAAAACCTTTCTGCCTTTATCAGTACTTCCTTCCAGTAAGATCAGATGTTCCAACAACTCAACCTCAAATGCTGAATTCACTTACATGATGTGACATAAATTATGACCATTTTCTCCTACATTTACATGTAGATATATGAAATCCTTCATAATCACCAAAACTAACATACTGAAGCCAGGGTATTTCCAAATAATCATATTAGTATAATTAGTCAAATTTGAGGAACTGCTGGAAGTAGTAAAAGGGGAATCAAATTACTATTCTACATACAGTTTGTAAAAGTACCAAGAAGTCAGATTCTCTTGTCTTGTTTCAAATAAATCTCATGGCTAAAATAAAATTTAATGGAAATTCTATTGTGGACTTTCTCACATGGAATATCTGGAGTCTTCCACCTCCATGCAAGCCAAATATTTCACAAATATCAGGACATCAATAAATGCTTGCTGAGAAAAACTGAATCTATTAACCTAGTATATGAATTATTAGTAATTGGAGATTTGAAGACCCTTAACAATATCACTTTTTTTTAATAGTCCTTAATATACATACATCAAAACATTAGTCTCAGACCACCACAGAAAATTGTTGGCTATTATGTTGTGGCTTGATGGATTATCTGTTCTTTTTGTTCCAAACTGGATAGGAGGAAATGTAGTGACAAATGACCCCCATAAACCTCTGGGTGATAGGATCCAGTGGGCTGGAAGAGGTTGTCTAACCCTGAACATGGCCACATCCAATACTAAAACCTTTCACTCAGTCGCTATCCCTCTCTGAATTAAATCCAAATTTATAAACCTTTTACATTTTCTTGAAAAACACATAAGTATCTACCATGCAGCAGATACTCTCTGATATCCTAATAATTAAGACCTTGATATAATGCCATGAGATGTGAATGTTCAGGATTACTTAGGGGGAAAAAAATGTTTATCAGAAAGGCAATCTATAGTCCAAGTGCAGAGCCACACACTGTCAACTGTAGGAAAGCTCAAACCCTAATACATTTCTAGGGTCCCCAAGACTCTCAATAGCATTCTGCAGCAGTACCATGGACATCATTTTAATAGATTGACTCTGCCTCAAACAACTCTGAAGGTATTAGACTACAAAATAATCTCCTAATTTCTTATAAAGTTTGTCTACAAAACTCCAGTGTCTCAACCATAAATGGCTCTTAATTCCAAAAATTCTGTCTCTATGGTCTTTCCAAAGTGTCTTCTTAGTTTGTTGTTCAAACATATGCTTTATTTGATAGTAGTTGTCATACAACCAAAAATAATGGAAAATCCAGGATATCATGACATACCCAGCACCTCTTGACAGTGACCCAATGTATCCAAACACACTGACTGAAAACAGTTATCCAAAATGCCCTCCTGCCTTCTACTATTAAATAGACCCCAAAAGATTCTTATCTGTTTGTAGTCATTTCCAAGAAAGATAATTCCATCCCCTCCTGTTTCACTCAGCCTACAACAGTAACACCCCGAAATACATAGAAGTCAAGCAATATTTTTTGGAGGGGAGGAGTTTGGAAGTTTATATTTATTGAAAAGTAAACTTTGGGTCAGTGCACTTCTTTGAAAGATCAACAATTGAAATTACTTTTCAAATTTTTCTGTAACAAACACTGATACACCAGTCTCTATTCAGCAAAGGATTTCTAACACCAGACAATAGTTACCTTACTTAAAACCTTTACTTAATAAACCTAATTCCCAGGACAACGAAGGTTTGTCCCTTTCAGCCTATTTTAGTAGGAGCCCTTCTTCTAGGGCTGAGGATTTCCAGACTCATTTAGCTTAGTCCCATGATTCTTTATTCTAACAGTTCCCTATTAGCCTATTAGCCTGAAGTCAAGCAATATTACCCCAGGGGCTTCTCAACTTGTGCAGTCTTCCTCCACCTACCCACCCTGCCCGACCCAACCAGGGAAAAGAGAACCACCAATAATGGAAAATAAATGCCTAAAATTTTTGTTCTGGCTTCCAATTTTGCTCTTTCACAAAAGCAGATTAGAGTGAAAAGAGAATCATGGGTCATGAAATAGCCTCTTGGAGGGAATGAGGCGACTGATCTATGTAAACCAGGTGTGAGTTTGAGCCAGGTACTAGTCTCCACTTCCTCACATGTAAAATCAAGTGTTAGAGTATAAGTGATCACTAAATTCCCTTCCAGTTCTAAAATTCTAGGATTTTAAGTAAGACACTGGTTATGTCTCTTGTAAGATTCCCTGGCTATTAACACTCTCATTTACTAAATGACATTTTAATTTTGGCTCTGAGTGTCAGAAATTTTTACATGCTCAACAAATGGTACAATTCACTAGCTAAATGCTTTAGGTCTGATCATAAATTGCCAGAAGTCAGTTATAGCCCTGAGTCTGTGATGAGAAGACTGGGAATTTATAATTGAAACAGACAGCAAGGCTTCTGGAGTGCCACTGGGGAAAAGGAATCTATTCCAAAATGAAACAGGCATTACTGGGTTTCTCAGAAAAATATCCCAAGTCACAATGGCCAACCTATTAGGACTCTACTCACTCTTGCCAATTTTTCCAGTGACTGCTTTGTGTTATCATTGTCTAAAAAATAGGACTGTATTTTCTTTCTTTTTCTTTTTTTTTTCTTTTCTTTTTTTTGTTAACCAAGAGAAAACAAGATGCATTTGGTCATCAAAAGCAACCCTTTCAGAGAAGGCAATTTAGAATGTGGTGGAAAGCAAATGCCTGCCTGTTAAAGCCACAGGTATTCCCTCACTTGCCAGTCTCCGTTATTCCAGAAACAGCTGTTCTAAAGGTTGGCTGAGGTCTTGTTAAGAGAATCAATTAACCGAAGAAGTTTGGGTCAGTGAAGAATGTCACTCAAGTATAGAAAGATTTGGAAAACACGTCTACTTTTGTGTTTCCTGCAAGAAAACTTATCCTATTCTGCACCACTAAAATACCATGTAACTCAACAAAGAAATGTATCAATCTAAAATGGGTTTCATGGATGACCTTCTTTTTCTTTTTTTTTAAATTTTATTGTTATGTTAATCACCATACATTACATCATTAGTTTTTGATGTAGTGTTCCATGATTCATTTTTTGCATATAACACCCAGTGCTCCATTCAGTACGTGCCCTCTTTAATACCCATCACCAGGCTAACCCATCCCCCCACTCCCCCTCCCCTCTAGAACCCTCAGTCTTTTCTCAGAGTCCATAGTCTCTCATGGTTCATCTCCCCCTCCAATTCCCCCCCACTTCATTTTACCTTTCCTACTATCTTCTTTTTTTTTTTTAACATATAATGTATTATAGGTTTCAGAGGTATAGGTCTGTGATTCAACAGTCTTACACAATTCACAGTGCTCACCACAGCACATACCCTCCCCAATGTCTATCACCCAGCCACCCCATCCCTCCCAACCCCCACCACTCCAGCAACCCTCAGTTTGTTTCCTGAGATTAAGAATTCCTCATATCAGTGAGATCATATGATACATGTCTTCCTCTGATTGACTTATTTTGCTCAGCATCATACCTCATGGATGACCTTCTTAGCAAAGAAAATGCTGACCAAACCAAAACTTGAGCCTAATGACAAGCAACAGTCCACAAAGTTATAGAAATACATCATGATCCTCAAGATGGGATCCAATTTTATTTCTACTTTATTTAAAATAATGAAATGTTTAAAAGTTCTAATGGAAATATAGGTCTTTAATTCAACTAAAAAGTATTTTTCACACAGTGGAAATATTATATACATGTATAATACAGGCATTCTTCAGAATGTCTCCTTGATATGGTTAACTCATATAGAAAACATATATTTGACTTTGAGGGAAAGACATGCTCATTCCAGTTTAAAAATACTTGATTCTAACCTTTATCATCATCATCATTTTTATCATCCTCCTCATTTATAGAAAACCAATGAAATATATTTAAATGTGTGTGATATGATTACATTGGCAACTATGTGAAGAAAAGATCAGAGATAGTCACATATAAGTTACAAATAACAATGGAGAAGTTATTCTAACAATCCAAGGAAAAATCATGAGAGACTGAGTACAGTTGTCGGTAGTAGGAATATGTCCCATATGGTAATTACCAATTATTTAGAACATTTTATTTCTATGTTGCCTAGTTCCTTTTCTCAACTGGAATAGATGTCTCTAAATAAATTTTATATTGCAATAATTATTAAACAAGTTTGGGATTACACTTCTTTTCTAAAGATTTATTTATTTTGAGAGAGAATGTGTGTGTGTGCGTGAGAGGGATGAGGGGCAGAGGGGGAGAGAGAGAGAGAATCTCAAGCAGACTCCCCACTGAGTGCAGAGCCAGGGCTCAAGCTCATGATCCTGAGATCACGACCTGAGGTGAAATCAATAGTCAGAGCCATAATTGACTGAGTCACCCAGGCACCCCTGAGATTACACTTCTTGCGGTAACTAAAGCCATGTCACTGGGGAGATCATCCAAGGAATAAGTGTAAGTAGAGAAGACAAGATAAGGGAAAGGAGTGGGAAAGAAGAGAAAAGAGGAAAGGAGGGGAGGGGAGAGAGAAGGGAAGAGGCACAATGATGCAACAAATAATTGAGCACCTAAAATTCTAGGTGATGGAATATTTATCAGAAGAAAATAAAACATTCCTTGCCTTCTTGGAACTTTTATTCTGTGTCTAAGTAAGCAAAATATGTAGTATGCCATGTGTTCATAAGTACTTTGGAGAAAAATTAAACACAGGAAAGTAAGCTAGGGAATGTGGAGGTGGTTGCGATTTCAGACATGATAGAGAAAGAACGTCTCTCTGAGAAGCTCATTTGATGGAAATGAGGGAGTGATGACCAGAGAAAAGGTGGGCCAGGCAGAGGGAACAGCAAGTGCAGAAATCCTGAGCATACGGCAAGAAGACCAGTATGACTAGAGGGAGATAAAAGAGCAGTAAGAAATAAGGTTGCCAGGTCATGTTGGCTCTTGCAGGCCAATATAAAGACTTTGGATTTTGCTCTAAGTATGTCGGAGAGCCAACAGACAGTTTTCAGCAGAGGAATAATGTGATCCAACTTACTTTTTAACACCATCACTCTGGTTGCCATATTGAGAACAGACCATGGGAAGGCAAGAGTGAAGCAGAGAGGCTATTGTCAGGAGACAATTGCAATAATCCAAGTGAAAGACGCCGGCAGCAGGGGAACTGGTGAGATACCGTTAAGTTCTGAAAACATTTTTAAGATGGAGCCACCAGGATTTGCTGAATGGCTTGAATATTGACTGGAGAGAGAGGAGTTGAAGATGAGATTTTGGCCTGAGTCTGAGATGAGGAATATGTGAGCAACAGGCTTTCAGTGTAAGATCAGGGGGAGTTTGGGAGAAGACAGAAGTCAGTTTGGACACAGTAGATATCCACTAAGGATGTTGAATGGGCAGCTGGAACTGGGAGTCTTAGAAAAGGGGAGCCTGAGATGATAAATTTGAGAGTCATCACCATACAGAGGGTAACTCAGGCAATAAGACTCAGCTCATGATCAACAGGAAGAATGTAGCTAGAGAAAGAGGCAAGTGAGCTCCGAGCCCTCCAACATGAAGGTATCTGACAGATGAGGGGGAATTGGCACAAACCTCTGAGAAGAAGCAGGCAGAGGGGCATCCTGAAGAGCATGTCCTAGAAGCTAAGCCAAGAACTTCAAAAAGGAGGGAGTGGTCACTTTTGTCAAATGGGAAGTCAAGTCATATAAAGGCTGAAATGTGTGGCCCCTGAAGCGCAGTTTTAGTAGAATGGATCTGGTGCAGGAGAAAGGTGGGTTAGGGAGGATTTGAGGGAGATTGGAGTAGAGAAATCAGATCCAAGTAGAATGGATAAGCTTTTCAAGGAGTTTTGCTGTAAAGGTTTGTAACTAAAGGAAGCAATGAGATCAATAATTTAATAGGATTTGCTCATGTCCTTGTCACAGTTCTTTCATGATCTCCTTATTCTTTTTCTATTATTTCTGTTGATCTTCTGTTTCTCAAGATGAAATAACCAGAATAATGTGCAGCATTCCAAGTGTTGATATATTAAGGCTTTATTTAGATTGATTCTGCTTATTCTTCCTTTAAAAGATTAGGCAAAGGTCAGAAAATCTAAATCTCTTTTGGAGGATAAATAACATTCATCCTTAAAACTGCATAATTTTTTCTAATTTTAATAGGTTAATAATAAAAAGTAAATGATGGTTATTTTTTTAATCCATGTGACAAATGCTGATTTTTTTAGACACTATGGAGGCAACACAAAGATTTATTGGGAAGATATCTTTTCCTTAAGAAGTCTATGGTATATTAGTGACAGTAAGACATGCCCCTAAATGACTACAATATAAATACATAAATTTTATCAACATGCAAATCCCCAAAAGCCAGATTAATCTGATTTTGTTCTCATCACCAGGTGAGAGCTAGAATGGTCAAGCAATTTAATAGTGCTTTCCATTCCCCTGATCCCTTTTCTTCCTTTTTTCACCTCAATAAATCAAATGCCATGAAATTTTTATAGCCTAAGGGATTTGGGGAGTGGTGTATATTTAGATCTGAGTAATGCCCTCCCAAGGGAGGAAAAGGATTGAGTGCTCACACTGACCAAGAGAGAGGGGCTGTTGTAACAGGTACCTGGGAGGTTTCTGGCCAGATGAGACAGAACTTAAGAGAGTGTACACAGGAACTCTGGAGTCCTTTCCTGGCTTCATTTCCCAACCATCCATCTTACCACGAACCTTTCTGGGTGCAGAAGTCCTATTTTCCACCACCAAAGTAGTTTTTGTAATACAAGTTCTGAAGTTGTACTAGTTACACCAATAATCTTCTGATATTTATTTAATTTTAAAATGTACATCAAGGGCGCCTGGGTCGCTCAGTTGGTTAAGCGACTGCCTTCAGCTCAGGTCATGATCCCAGGGTCCTGGGATCGAGTCCCACATCGGGCTCCCTGCTCTGCGGGGAGCCTGCTTCTCCCTCTCCCACTCCCCCTGCTTGTGTTCCCTCTCTCGCTGTGTCTCTCTCTGTCAAATAAATAAATAAAATTTTTTAAAAAAATGTACATCAAGTTGGAAATTACCATGAGTTAACTTTCCAGTAAGGAATTGTGGATTGATTGCATGCATGATACCAGGACGTAGCTGCAGAAGACTAGGGGAACTTCACAAAGTCAGTGAAGTACTATCAATAATAGATCTTATAAATATCAACAATAGGGATATTTTCATATAGTGTATATCGTAGAAAGTCTCTTTTCAGCAAAGAAGCTGATCTGTGTATCTTTATGAAAAAGCTGGAGGGCGCCTCAGTCGGTTAAGCATCTGCCTTCAGCTCAGGTCATGATCCCGTAGTCCTGGGATGGCTCCATGGGTCTGGGCTCCCTATTCAGTGGGGAGTCTGCTTCTCCCTCTGTAACCGCCACCCCCCGGGCTTGTGCACTTGCTATCTCTCTCAAATATTTAAATAAAATCTTTTTTTTTAAAGGCGGAATTTTCAGGAAGACCACTGCAGTACCACTGGCTTGAAGTTTGAAATGAAACAAATTTCCATTTTACAGAATTAATTATTTTTGCAATTAATTATTAAATAACGTGAGGGCAGAAATCTGCCTACTAAATCCCTTACTCTACGGACTTGGCTTTCCTTATTAATTGGAGTAAGTTTTATAATATACACTTAAGAAAACCTCTCTAGTGACTAAGATTTTAAAATAGTAAGAAAAACTCATCATTTGCTCTAAATTTTAGTGGGTCTTAACAAATAGCAACCTCTGAATAATGAGACTGTCTATTTGCTTCAAGACCTCACCCCAGGTCTAAATATAATGATATCTATCCTCAAATCACATTTACTTACCCACACTAAAAATCTTATGTCCCATTACTAATCTATGCATTTAGAAGCCAAGACACTGGTTATCCTTGGAGCAAGGGAGAAATAATGACAAGAGGCACCAAGGTGATTTCCGGTATACAGATTATGTTATGTTTTTTGATTTAGGTGTTGATTCCACAGGTGTGTTCAATTTGATATGTGTTATTCCTCTCTCTGTGTGTATATGTGTGTGTGGATAATGTTTCAATAAACAGTTAAAAACCAACTATATCAGATGCTTGAATTCTGAAAATCAGTAGTGTTGTTGCAGTTTAAGTAAAAAGTCTTATGCCAGTGAAATTTGCACATTGCATTTTATATCAAATTAAAATGAAGAGTCTATCAGTCAGGGTTCTACCAGAGAAGAGACAGAATCAGTGATATATATCTATATCTATATCATCATCTATATCTATATATACAGAGAGAGAGAGATCAGTGATATATATGTAGAAATTTATATATAAAGACATTTATTTCATTCATATATATGAATATTTATATATATTCATAAATAAAGAGATTTATTTCAAGAAATTGTCTTATGAGATTGTGGGGTTTGGTTGGTCAGAGTTCAAAATTTGTAGAGCAAGCCTGCAGGCTGGAACTCTCAGGTAGAAGCTGGCACTGCAGACTTCACAATGAAAGGGAGAAACCTCTATTTTGCCTGTAAACCTTTCTACCAATTGGACGAGGCCCATGCACATTAGCAAGGATAGTCTTCTGTACCTAAAGTCAACTGATTGCAGATGCTAACCCCTTCTACCAAATAACTACACAGCAGCACCTAGATTAGTATGTGATTGAAAATGTGGGTAATATAGCCTACCCAATTTGACACATAAAACTATCCATCGTAATGGGTTATGTGAGGATTATAGGTTCCAGTTAAAACTCCTTCTTATTGTGTCAAGGTTATGTTGTCTCACTGGGAGTTTTGCAAAGAGGAGTACATAAAATAACCGGTTATAGAAGAGAGGAAACTTATTCTGTATATTGTGTGCACAAACTCAGTACTTTCTACACCTCCTTCAGCGTGACCCTTGAGGAAGAAATTCTTCATCCTATTGTCTTCTCAGAAATGAGTTACATGTAGAAAGGCTGAAGAAATCTGTTCATTCGTTTGGAGCGATAATAGCATTCCAACAAGCAAAGCGTGTTTTTTTACCAGCATCGAAATTTGCCAGAATTTATGTGTATGCAAAAAATTAAAGGAGTTTGAATTTTAAAATTTCAAACTTGGCACATATATTTGTCAAGTGAGGCATGTGGGTTTTGCAAGTTTGCGGGGGTGGGGGGGGGAGGAGGGATTTGGTTGGGAATGAATGTTACCAGTAAGAAAAGAACTGAAGGTTCTGATTAGGTCGCCAGCATTCAGCGATAGAGCGATATACTCTTCCTCTTGGTTTTTCAAGAACAAGCAATAGGAAGCAGAGACATCCTTTGGTAGAGCCCCCACCAAGGTGCATTCCTTTCCCCAAATCCCTGCAATGTCGAGGGTACCATCAAAGAGCCTACTCTTTTCTTTCTCATTGCTTATCACCTTTATGTTGTGTTAACTATTCTCTGAACTGATAATAGTGACGAGAGCTTTTAATTACTGAGCACATAGTGTGTCAGGAACTGTTCTAAACACTTTATATATTTACTCATATAATAAAGTACTCTTACTTTCCCCCATTTTATAATTAGGGAAACTGAGGACAGAGAAGGCAAGTAATGTGTTTCAAGTCACATGGTTACTAAGTAGCCAGCCAAGCCAGGATTCAAACTCAAGCAGCCTAACCACAAAGACTCCCTCTGAACCACTAGTCTAATCCCCTGGTATCAACAAAAATGAGCTGACACTCAGGCACAAGCCGAAAAGTTGTTATTCTCAAACCCATTCAACTGTTAAAATATATATATATATTTTTTACCAACAGAGTTAAAATAGAATCTCTGTCAGATATTAACACACCTAAAATTTAAACTTGGCAATAAAACCCATTCAAACTAAGGTGTTGAATGGACACTTGTTAATAATATCTACCAATCAGATGTGGGGCTGGCTTGTTTTCACTTTTGAATGTGTAGCACTTCAGGTGACAAACACAATTTGCAGTGTTTAAGTCTTTCATTTGGGCTTCTGCCTCAGGGGAGCTTACCTAGGATTGCCACTGGGTAAATAATTATCAGTTTCTTTATTCCAAAATAATTTGAGGTAAATAAGTAGGGTTTTTTTTCTAATCCATTAATTTTTATTGGTTTATATTAAAAAACTGTAGTATAAGATTCTATGAAAGAGAATTCATAACTTGCTTTTGGTAAAATTCCATTTTCTCCAATATTTTGTCTCTAGACCAACAAAAAGAGCAGTGATAATATCTTTTCAGAGGCAAAATTGGTGTGGATTTTTTTTCCTCTTAGTAGAACTTTAGACTCTGAAAAAGTATTTTAGTATGCTTATTTAAAGAACAGCTAGATTTACTGCCAAATAACTCTTCATGAAAGACATATGTAAATACAGCAGAGTAAACGAGATAATTCTATTTCATTTGAAAAACACTTTCTTAATTATGTGAACTTGTTTGAAAGAATACAAAATGCTCTGTATTTAGTTCTGTAAAAAGTTTGGCTGTGATATTTATGATGTAATCATAGCCAGGAGTTGAAAATTATATTAATATTGAATGCAAAACTATTTTCTTCTCTCTCTTCTTGTATTTTTAATAAAGGAAAATGCTAATTAAAAAATTGATTGCAAAAAATATCCTCTCTGGCACTAAGTACTGCCATTTAGCTTTATTTTATTTGTAATGTGTCAGAATTTACATTTGCAATGTTCCAAACTATTGTTTTAAAAATTTGAATTAAATATGTTCTTTTATCAAAGGTATCATTAAAATGCACAAAAGGCTAGCCTTATTTACATCTTAAGGTACTCCACCAGAACATCTCTGCCCCAATGCAGTTTCCAACAAATACCTAATATTTTGTTTCTCCTCATTCCAGATATGAAACCAGCATATGGAAGCAATTTCATATCAACTATCTAGTTCAAATCTTAAGACTCTGAAATAATTTGAAAGATGATATTATCTATGAGCCTATGACTAAGTGACTAAGTGCCTTGTCCCAAATCCTACTGTTAATGAGTAAAATCCGTTCAAGGATATTAATTTCCTGCCTTCCAAAGCTAAGCTCTTTCTCACTCCCTTATGCTGCCAACGCAACTCTGACTTAAATACTGATCTCGCTGGTTAATTTCTCTCCTTTCCTTGGCCTTAGCAACAACACACCACAATCCAACTAGTTTAGGCAATACATGCATGCTAAACATTCACCTTATATCATCCTTGGAAACATTTTGTTATTGTTGTTCCACTAAAGTTAAAGTGATCATTGCCTGTATAGAAAATTGTGTCTATGGAATCACTAATAAAATTCCAAAACTGAACTCATTATCATTCAATACCGCAGCTTCAACAAGCCAGTTTATTCCAGTGAATGTCACACTCATTGATCCTGTAATATTAACCAAATGCTTAAGAGTCACCCTGGACTCGTCCCATTCCCTTGTCCTCTATTCCAATCACAAAGTCTTTCATTTTCCTTCCAGCATGTTACCTTTTTCTTGCCTGGGTGACTGCGATGGCTTCCTATGTGCTCTTTCCATCAAGAGTCTGCTCCTGCTCCAATCAAATTATTGCCAAAGAGATCTTTCTGTCTCACTGTGTTACACAGCAGTTTTGAACATTTCAACACCTCTTCCAGGATAAAGTTAAATCCCACAGGCAGGTATATGTAGTGATGCAACTCTGACCTCCTCAGCCTTGTCTCCTTCCACACTTTTCTCCACACAGTCCATCATACAACCTATTACAGTCCACAGGCTCTCCTGCCTATTGACCTATACACATGTCCTCTCTTCTGAGAACAGTCCCCATCCTCAGCTCAGGAAAAAATGTGACATTGCAACGGTAATAGTATGAATATTAATCAATGCTCCTACCAATTTTTTTTTTACTAGCATTTAAGAGAATCCCCCCTCCGCTCACCTCTCTCACACACTGATCCTTCCTACTTTTCTTCTATTAAACGAATAATTTCAGTAATGTGTAACAATTTTCAGATTGTAAGTGAACGGGCAATGTCACATGGAGATATGAGGTCAGAACTAGGAGGGAACACAGATAATAAAAACTCTAAGGGCAGTTGGGGGACTGAAGTTTTAGATGCAGTGTATCTAAAAGAAAAAGAAATATTTAATGCCTGAAGTTATTCAGGAAAAAAATCATCTTCCACAAGCCTGGCAAAAATGGTAGGAGATTCTTCTACAGTCCAGTAGAGTTGATGCTACCTGAATTAGCACAATCCTCCAAAATCAGGCTCATAGTTGAGCTCATCATCTGAATACTAGCTTAAGATCTAACAAGAGAGATCTAAATACAACCAGCTAAGTGGTTTAATGACAAACACTGGGCTTGAATTAATCTCTTTTATTTAAGAATGGGTAACTATAAATTAATTAATTAATTATTATTTATTTATTTATAAAGTAGGCTCCACACCTAGTGTGGAACCCAAAGCAGGGCTTGAACTCATAACCCTGACATCAAGACCTGAGCTGAGATCAAGGGTTGGCTGCTTAACTGACTGAGCCACCCAGGCGCCCCTAGAATGGGTAACTATAAATTTAAATTAATAGGAAATTTGAAGGGGTTCTACATAAGCTAGAAGGAAGAGATACATTCCAAGTGCAGAAGACTTAGTTATAAGAAAGTATCATTTTATGTTATCAGAAATCTACTGAAATCTTGAACTCTATTAAAGAAACATATGAAATAATGACATTAAATTGAAATAAACTGAGCATGACTAAAATGCAGAATAGAGAGGAAGTCCGGGGCTAACTAAGCCTTGAATAGTATGAAACAAGGGAATAATGTGACAAAATTAGCATTTCAATAGAATTAAAATCTATACTAAAATCAGTATAAAGAGTACAGAAAAATCAGATCAGTGATAAGGTGTACAAATCTGAAAAGATGATGCACAATGCAGTGAATTCCAAACAAAAATTCCAAGGAAAAACAACACATTAAGACAGAAGAAAAAGCCAAGGATATAATTGTAGAAAACCTTTGAAACTGCAGTGTAAACACAGAGTATGTGGGATTGCTGTTACTCTGCATGCTTTGCAGGAAATTTTACTGAAAGGGTGCCAATTACCTAAGCTTTCTTGAAGAAAATTTTGCATGACCAAAATGAAAAACAATATATAGGCAGAAAAAAACTATGCTACGTAAAATAAAAAAAATTAGGAAAGTCTCAGATATATACTCAGGGACACAAAATGTCAAAGACAATGGGGTGATTAATGATTGTATATGTATCAAAATAGTTGTTTTACATAAGAATAACAAAATAATAATCTAAGATAGTGAGTCAAATACCAAAGCACAGTTCTCCAGGATAAAATAAGCAATATTCTAGAGCCATCTGAAAAATAAATCAAAATTAAGGATTATACTAAAATATTTACAGGTATTTTTAAAGGAAAACTTTATCTCCCTAAAGAACTAACCCCAGCTAAAATGCAAGCTTGTATACTAACAGCAAAAAGAGCACGTTAGATACGTATGTATTTGTGTTTATGTTCATGAATGTGTCTGTGTATGAGCTAATAAAGAATATTACTCATGGATTCTTGCAAAACAAAATATTATTCCAAGTGTAATTTGAATCCACTAAGAAGAGAATCAAAACAAAGACCTCAGGAATATAGAATATGTTATTTACTAGGTCAAGATAGTGTCTTGAAACCAGTTAAACATTGTTAAAACTAAATAACTGTTGCTAATATAGCTATGGAGATGAATACAAATGTCATAAATATTTAAAATAGGAATATAATGTCAGTTCAAAACAACTTTGCAGCAGCATTCTAGGAATAAACCCCAGATTAAATAGTTTCGACAAATTGAGTCATTTGGAAAATAATGTTGTCTAAAAACAATATGTTCTCACCAAACAAAGTCAAATTAAGAACTAAACATAATGTTTAAAATGTTTTAAAATCTACAATAATCAAAACAGTATAGAGGGCCCCTGGGTGGCTCAGTCGTTAAGCATCTGCCTTCAGCTCAGGTCATGGTCCCAGGGTCCTGGGATCGAGCTCCGCATTGGGCTCCCTGCTCGGCGGGAAGCCTGCTGATCCCTCTCCCACTCCCCCTGCTTGTGTTCCCTCTCTCACTGTGTCTCTCTCTCTGTCAAATAAATTCTTTAAAAAAAAAAAAACCAGTGTAGAGTCACAGAATCAAACCAAATGAAGGAAATAGAAAAAATGCCCACAAACAGGTTAAATACTAGCATACTTAAGAATTCAGTCTGGGATAAGATAGTGCTTTAAATCAGGGGAGGAAGAAAAATTTATTTAATAAATAATGAATTTAATAAATAAAAAATGAATTTACCATTTGGGGGAAAAAATGGATCACTCCCCCCAGGATATACCCTGGAATGCATTACAGATTGGATAAAGATTTATATTGAAGTAATGAAACAAAATGTTTTATAAGAAACTCTAGGGGAATATTTACACAAATGTAGTGAAGATAAAGCTTTCTAAGCATGCTATCAATGCATCCAGGCAAAAAAATTAAGGAAAATATTGATATATTTATCACATATATATTTAAAATATATATTTCTTCTAACTAAAGCCATATTAAAACTGGAGAAAATATTTTAAACATAAGTGACAAGAAAATGTTTAATATTCTTTATGTATAAAAAGTTCTTAGAAATCAATAAGAAGACAAAAACTTCTATGTAAAAATGGCAAAAAATATTATAAGAAACCTATTACAATATGTGATTTATACATTTAAAAAATAAGAAGATAATACCTCTTACTTAACAGATTGTCAAAGATTGTGTTTATTTATAATATCTCATGTTAACAAAGTTGTAAAGAAATAAGGTCTTTGGGGTGCCTGGGTGGCTCAGTCGGTTAAGCGTCTGCCTTTGGTTCAGGTCATGATCCCAGAGTTCCGGGATCAAGTCCCTCATCAAGCAGGGAGCCTGCTTCTCCCTCTCCCTCTGCCTGCTGCTCCCCCTGCTAGTGCTTGCTCTCTCTGTCAAATAAATAATTTTAAAAAAAATCTTAAAAAAAAAAAAAGAAAAGAAATAAGGTCTTTGTACACTATTGGTAGAATTATAAATTAATCTTTTCTGGGGCCACGTTTTCTCCAGCCCCTTATGAACATGTACCCCTTTGACCCAGAAATTTCACTATAAGAATTAATCCTAGAATTATCATAGATATGTGAAGGTTATATATCTATAAGCATGGACAAAGCAACAAATCTGGTACTATTTCCCCACCTCTGCATATTAGAACTGTCCTTTTTTCTGTCATTAAGAAGTAGAGAGAATCATGATTGTTTCAGTGTAGTGAGTGTCTCTTGCCCACCCTTGTCTAAAACCATTTATCCATATCTCCCCCAGGACAAATGACTATGGGAGCACAGTATTTTTCAGAAAGTTTGAATCTGTCCAAGAAGAATCTCCATTTTTCCACATCAAAACAACACAAACTAAAAATTTTGAAACATGTCTTGTCCACAGGGTCAAGGTATGGTAAAAGTGGCTAGAAGTACACTGGGTTTTGTATTTGAATGATGCACTTAATGGTCTTCTTTTTTAAGAACGTGGTTGTCAAAAGTACTTATATTGCTCAGCCTCATTCAAATCAGTAAGTACTTTGAGTTGTTAATCTTCCTTGACTGCAAGTTCAGACCTAACAGGAATCATTCATTATTATATTAGACATTAGTCATTCTCCTGAGACTCCTACATCTGAAAAATTCCGCATCTTATGAGTCTAGACAAGAGATAAGCTGGATTCCCTTTAGAGAAATGGATTGTCTCACCATCCTACAACATTATCCTAGCTCATGGGAAAGTAGGAACCAAAGGTAAACTATACTTAGCTGAAATATACATTTTCCAGATAATAGGAGATAAAAATACAAAAACATGGAAACCTAATATTAACTTCTCCAAAAGATGTTTCCAGGGCAACATGGGCTCTCTCAAACAAAGTGAATGGTAAGGTGCAGTAATTTGTGCCCACTACAAAAGGGCATTATACTTGAACCATTTTAGTTTTACAAGAGAAAATGTAACTGCTTTTGAGTATGCCATCTGAGCATGTATGAGATACATTAAAAGGTAACAATTTCAAGGACAGTCTCAGAGGAAAAGAGGCCTCTTCAGCTTACCAGCCTCTACTGGAAGGAGCTTCTCTACTTTACCCAGGAAATCCAATCGTTAAATTTGTGGCTAATCCCTAGGAGAATCACAGAAGAAATTCTTAAGATTTGTGGTCAAAGCCATTACCCTTTTCTCAAGTGTCTCTTTGTATTTGGAATAATAGATCCTGGTTTGTCTCCAGTACCTATTTACAACTAAACACGTGACCATGGGACCTGGAACTTCACATTATGAATTTGACATCTTAACCCGCTCATCTATAAAGTCAAGTGTACTCCAAAGTGCTCCATCATCAAATGGAAATGGATATACAGAACTGGACCTGATAAAGTTCTGAAGGCACAAGTGAGTTTTGATACTACACTTTTATCCCTTCCTCTATTCTTGTCTAAGGTATCATGCAAAGCTGCCAATGATCAATTGACTGAAAGGGGGTGGGGTGGGGAATCCTGGATTTCAGAAGGCCCTACACAAAATTAGTCATTCTCAAAATGTAACCTTCCACTCATGAAATTCTGGATGCTCTTGATTTGGTTGTCTTAGTAACCAAAACAGTAGTGCTTATATCAGAAGATATAGCAATGGAATCATTAATCGGTAAATTGACAATACCACCTGGCCAATTCAGGCTCTTCAGGTGAACAGACAATAAAGAGGATTATGGTGTTGACTTTTGAGATTGATTCTGTCAAAGGGAATTCGAATTGCTGCTACATAATTAGAAAAGTAAGAAATATTGAAGGTTCTAAAAGAACGTCCTGGGGTGCCTCCTGATTCTGACTTATTCACTGATAAATTTCATTGGAAAGCGACAGCATTCATGTAGGAAAGATAACCAAAGCCTTATATTCCTCAAGAATGACAGTTTGGGACACTACATCAGGTAAGGCACCTTGACACTTAAGGCATTGGCTATATTGTTTAAAAAGATACATAAAATGAGTGGTAGAAAAGTCATAATTACCAACATGAGCCTTATGACTGTTACAAAGAGAGGACCATAACAACTTGTGTTTTAATTTCTCAGGCTTATGTATTTCACTTCTCTCTTCTCATTTATCTTTCCTTCCACCATTTTGCATAACATATGTTGGTACTAAACTTTCCAGTTTGGCTCTTAGGATTACAATGGATTGTAAGTAAACTAGAAGAAAAATAGATTTTTCAGGATGCAATAATGAATGAAACTTTGTGTGGTTCCCCTTTGGGGAGGAGATGGATGCATTTTGGACACATGAAGTTTGTTAGTTGCATTAAGTTGTTTACTTTCTCAGTAAAAGACCCAAACTATTTCCCAAGATAGAAATTAAATTGCCATATTCTCAGTTTTCCCTTCCATTTGGAGAGCATGTGCCTACAACAAAGGCTCTACCCGTTGCACTCATCAACCCCAGACTAAAAGGGAGTACCAGAAAGAAGCAGAGACTAAGAGAATCCTCCACAGTCACGAAACAAGAAGAGTTCTCAGGGCATTTGGAGCAGTGGTGCCAGCAGGACCAGTGAGCACTATGGGTGCGGGATCAGCATTTAAGGTTTTGAGATGGCTTCATTTTCCTCATGGGACAGTTTCTATATTATTTAGATGTTTTCTGTAGATATTTAGACTCCAAAGGGCTATATAGTACATTATTTTCCTACTTCCTAATATCCTTTTGTTTTATTTTTCAAGGTTTTTTTGTTTTTTGTTTTTTTTACTTTTTATTTTGAAGTAATTTTAGGTCTATTACCTTTTACGAGAATCCTTTTTCTGTTTAAATCAGCAAGTAAAGGCTTCTGTGGCTTGCAATTAAGAATCCTGACTATACAGTTTTATAGTTAAACACAGAATTAATTGTGAATAATTAGGAATTAATTAAATATCCAAAATTTGGCATTGGGGCAAGTGAATTATATTTATACCACAGAATGCTGGAAATCATTTTAAAATGTTATAGGATAAAATGTAATGGCAGAAAAAAGTGTTCATGATATACTGACCAGTAGAGAACACTGCAGCCTTGAGTCTTGGGTCATAGGTTTTTATAACTTTATAACTCACATATCTATCTATTTATTTATCTATCTATCTATCTTCTAATCTATCCTGTGTTCATTATCTATAACTATATAACAAATTACTCCAAACTAAGCAGCTTAAAATGATAATCACTTTTATTGTCTCCCAAGTTTCTGTGAGTTAGGGATCTGGGAGTAGCTCAGCTGGGTGGTTCTAGCTCAGCATCTCTCATGAGGTTTCAGTGAAGCTATTGGGCAGGACAGCAATCTCTGAAGACTCAACTGGGACTAAAAGATCCACTTCCAAGCTCAGGAGGATTGCAAGATAGTTTATTTCCTCACCATGTGGTCCTCCCCATGGGACTGTTCACAACCTTGCTTCCCCTATGAAGAAGTGGGGAGAGAAAGAGGGAGAGATAAAAGGAGACAGAGTGAGAGGAAGGGAGGGAGGGAGCTTGAGATGGATGCATAGTGTTTTATAATCTAACATTAGAAGTGATGTTCTACCACTAGAAGCAAGTCACTAGGTCCAGCCCACATTCAAGGGGAGGGTAATAAAGCTTTTCCTTAGCAGAGGAGTGTCAAAGGATCTATAGATATATCTCCAAAACTGCCATGTATACATGCATGTACAGATACAAATACTTAAATACATAAAATATTGCATAATAAATACACCCAGAAAGTTACAGGGTATAAAATATCATGTATATTATAAAAATTATTCCATAATTATAAACATGTGTGTATGTATGTGCATGCATGTGCAAGTACTGCCAGGGCCAACTTCCTGCCGGACAACTTCTAATGAATTACAACAAGGCTCAAACATCCCCAAGTGAAAGGATATTTTTTTAATTGTGCCTACACCTGAGTTGCACACATAGACAGACATAACTCTCAGACTATGAGAGATGGAGGGAGGGTGGTAGGAAGGACAGAGTTGGGGCAGGAACTATGGGGTCCCTGGAAAGAATCCTAAGGAAGAAAAGGAGCTCAGTAAAGCAAACTGAACTGAACTCCCAGAAGACAAAAAGTAGTGGTTCTGGATACTAGAGCATGGCAGCTTATACTGCATCCACCCACCAGGCTCTGGAGGAATATGGCCTCTCAGGTTCTCCCATCCCAATACAGCTGCTACCAGTAGATGAATGGGCAGCAGAAGTGAAATAATTAGCATTCAAATGTAAGGAATGCCCATAAATAACTGGAGAGGGTGGACACAGGAGACAGAACTTTGCAGCAGAAGACTGATGTGTTCTATAGCTAGTGAGATTTGCATATTCATATTATTATGACTTTATTTCTATGTAAAGTCTGTTTGGTAGGATCAGATTGAATAAATACCAAAAAGTTAATATGATTTTGACTTTCTTTTTTGCTAATCTGTATCTTCTAACCTTTCTATAGTTAACATATTTGCTAGTAATAAAAAACAGGTTTTTAAAATACTTCTTCAAATATGAAGACAGATCAAAATATAATAGAAAATGAAAATAGGGTACAAAACTATATACAGTAGGGATCCCATTCATTTTTAAATACAGATGTATGATAATGCAAAGTATTAATGAGATTAAATATGTTTATATATGCACATATACACACATACATTGATATAACTATCTCTGTATCCATATACTTATCTATAGCTCTTCAGGGGGAGAAAAACCTAGCAGGAAACATAGCAAAAGGTAGGTAGTTCTTATCTGTGGAATTACAAATGATGCTGTTGTCTTCTTGGTACTTTTCTGTTTTTTCCAAAATTCTTTAATGAGTATACATTACTGTTACAATCAAATAGAAAAAAACTAACATTTTAAACAATTAAAAATGGAAATAAATTATGACATTTTCATGAGATACAATTATATTAATTATTAGTATTTCATTTTCAAATAAATGTAATGACATGATAAATGCACATGATATAATTGTCAGTAAAAAAAAGGTTAAAAAGCACAACATAAGGAATGTAAAATCAACTCTGTATCTGTGTGTATGTATATATAAAACGGGAATTTGAATAGGACTCTTCCTGTTGTCTTAGAATTTTGGCTGAAGCCCCAAAAGTGAGAACAATGAGTTATAAATAACTGCACATTCTAAAGAGAGAGCTAGACACATCCACAGAGGATTCAGTGGAGAGAAAAGAACTGGTCCAGCAACTATCAACCCCTACCACCACCTCTAACCTACTTAAGTGAAGTTTAAAGTTCAAAAGTGGATTCAAGAGTGCCCTTAAGAAAGAAGAGTAGTCAAACTCACAGAGAGTACAGTGGCATTTTCTCTTCCCTTCAAACCCTCCCTCAAATGCTCCAAAAAGAAACATCCATGGAGGGGTAGGGCATCTAGAAGAAAGAAAAACCTGCATCATTTATTAGCCCTAAACTGCTGCTGCAAAGGACTGAAATAAAGTGAGAATCTTGACAGAGCTTGATGTGTGTCTCTTGGAATTTCAGGACCCTGGAGACTGCTTCTCAATCTGAAAGCAGGCAATGGGCTGGAGTCATTTGAGTTAGCAAAATAAGGACAAAAGATGGTGATAAGGAATAGCTTGTGCTTCAACCATGCAGCAAGGTAAGGATGCATAAGATTCCTGAGAGCTAAGTGGTATGATGGATGTGACCCTAAAGGAAAACCAGGAGGCAGTTGAAAAGCATGGTAAGGAGTCAGAGAAATGTCTGTGTGAGGGAGCAGCATAGCACAGAACTCTGTGTGTGCGTGTGTGTGTGTGCGTGCATGTACGTGCGTACTTGCATGTGCAAACTGACCCTAAAGAACTAGAAATCCATCTCATTTTGTGTAAATATGTGGACTCTTTCCAAAACAGAGGACATGGTTGACAAATAGTATTAGTCAACAGAGAACTAAATTAGTCTTAATCATCTAAGACTTCTCTTTTCCTCTAATTTCCCTTCCCTTGTTTGAACACTAGGGAGTCCAAAAGCAGGGTGAGATTGATAATATCACACTCACCTTCCACACTGCAGGTCTTTAGGCATAGCAAGTCAGAAATAGGCTGAGTAGAAGGGAGAAGCTTTGATTTGGATGAGAAATTAAAGTTGTTTTGGGGGGGGTTTAAAGATTTTATTATTTATTTATTTATTTATTTATTTGAGAGAGAGAGAGAGGGTGCAGAGGGTGCACACATGCACGAGTAGGAGGAGGAGTAGGGGGAGGGAGAGGGAGGACAGAGAATCTCATGAAGACTCAGGGCTGAGTGCAGAGACCACCTTGGGGCTCAATCTCACACCCCTGAGATCATGACCTGAGCGGAAACCAAGAGTCAAATGCTTATCAGATTGTGCCACCCAGACTCCACAGAGAAATTAAAGTTCTGATTTAGATATTACTAGGCTTTTAGGACCTGAAAGTGAATCTTATTTTCCAAACAGAAACACATTATAGTAATTAAAACTATACATAAATACATGGTCTAGCAAAAATACTCTTTGCATTCTTTTAATTTTTTTAACAAAATGAGGTGTGTGTGTATGTGTGTGCGTGTACACATGTGTATGTGTATTGAGTAATAGATAGATGGATAGATGACAAATAGGTAGAAAAACAGGTAAAGGTATACAGGTATTGACACATAGATCTCCATGCCTTCAAAATAATAATTTGAAAGCAATATGTCAAAACTTTAACAATGGTTCTCTCCAAGAGATAGGAATGAGAGATAACATTTTTCTTCTATCCTGTCCATCCTTACCTTTTCCTGTATTTTGCATTAATACTATGTATGAATTTTATACACATAATAAAAGTTTATCTAAAAAATTCTGATTGGGGGCGCCTGGGTGGCTCAGTTGGTTAAGCGACTGCCTTTGGCTCAGGTCATGATCCTGGAGTCCCGGGATCGAGTCCCGCATCGGGCTCCCTGCTCGGCAGGGAGTCTGCTTCTCCCTCTCACCCTCCTCCCTCTCATGCTCTCTGTCTCTCATTCTCTCTCTCTCAAATAAATAAATAAAATCTTTAAAAAAAAAATTCTGATTGGGGGGCACTGTACTGTTCTACTCAAGTCCACTAGACTGAAATTGGAAGAAGTGCTTTTGACAAAGATTGTCAAAAAAAGATGCCAAATATAATCTGAACCCAACCAGTACATTTAACACAGGCCAAGAGTATTTTATGTTTCCTAATGATTAAACAATCTATACAAAAGCATGGATAATTATTTAAACGGCCATCATTCTCAATAAGAAAAAAATTGTTTTTGCAAACATAGAATCTGCATCATAAATATTTGCATCTCAATTTATTTAATATTTCCACTTTATTCTGATATTGGCTGATTCGACTTTTAAAGTTGTAGGTCATCCAGTTCCAGAAAAAAAGCTTGCTAACCACATTCTATCCCCAAATTTACTTTGATCACTCTTGTGCTAATCAATGTATTTAATTACCATACTCACCACCCGTCATGTTTCTGTCCATAGAGATTCCCTTGTTGACCTGCTTCGTGCTGCTTCTGAGAAAAGGCTTTCTCTTTAAGGGGAAAAAAGTGTAAAAAGAGCTATAGACTGAGAGCCAGGAAGTTGTCCTTGATATATCAGAAATGAAGCAAGAGCTAAACTGTTTGACCTCTCTTGTTCTCAGTTTCTTTATCTGAGTCCTGTTTCATTCTTTCACACACCACTCCCTTGAAATCCTGTATTAGGAGAATTACCCAGACATGCATTTCTACTTGCTAAGCTTCAATTGCCTCCATTTTATTGAGGCCCTTCCTTGGTGGACCTCCTTCTTTCTTAGACTTTAACAGTAAAATTTAACGCTGCTTTTATAGCTGTAATTTCCACAGGTGCTGAAATATCCATAGCAGGTTGAAAATTTAGGTCCTCCTGAGTCAGTAGACTTTTCCCTCTGGTCTTTTTCTGAATTCTATATACTCATCTGTGTCCCAACACATTGTTAGAGCCACTGCACCCTGGCAGAGTTCTTCATTGGGTCACAAAAGGGGAAGCCAGTTCAAGTTTTATAAATGGAATCAATATGAAGTTGAATCTTTCAGCAGTGACTAGTAAAATTGTAATTGGTATACATGTTTCAACAGTTTGTTTTTTCCAAACATAAAAGAATAAATGTTTTGCCTTCCTGTAATATCAAATGACCTAAAATATTTCCTTCAGGGAATATAATATTAACTTTTTAAAATTCCTTTACCTCTCTTTCAGTGTAAATTAGACACAGTTTTACTGGGCATTATTATTCCCCAATTTAAGTTTGCATTTTCTCGCAGGTGAAATCTTTGACATTCTGGGTCATTAATGGTGTTCAAAAATGAGAGCCATCATTCCTATTCATGTGACAAAATTTTGCTTCCACCAAGTAGTAAAAACATGATAGGAATTCCAATGGCTACAAGTAAATCTCGGGATTCCTTGAGCAGGGATTATTGAAGTTTCTTATTCCTAACCTGATGAAAACATAATAGGTAATAAGTGAAAAGCATTTGTCCCTTCAGGAGTATCTTTGGAGCTAGCAGAATATGAAACATTCTAGAAAAAGCTCCTGTGCTGATCTTTACCTATTTTTTTTTCTCCTCTAATTTTCAAGCTCTTTAAGATTATCTCAAACTAGAGGGGATTATGCTAAGTGAAGTAAATCAAGCAGAGAAAGACAATTATCATACGGTTTCACTCATATGTGGAACATAAGCAATAGCACAGAGGACCATAGGGAAGGGAGGGAAATCTGAAGGGGGAGAAATCAGAGAGGGAGATGAACCATGAGAGACTATAGACCCCAGAAAACAAACTGAGGGTTACAGAGGGGAAGGGGTAACAGGGTGATGGGTATTAAGGAGGGCACGTGTTGCGATGCGCACCGGGTGTTATACGTAACTAATGAATCATTGAACACTACATCAAAAACTAATGATGTACTATACAGTGGCTAACTGAACATAATAAAAAAAGTGAAATAAAAATTCACTATCATTCTCTAACCTCATTGTCTGAGAGAATTGTATTTACACCTAAACAAATGGCATTGTGAGAACCTGTGTATCTATAATGAGTAAAACCATGGTCCACATAATATAAATACACATTTTTGGGCAGCAATAGCTACCATTTTATACAGCTTTGAACCTGAAAAACTATGTCACATGTATATTTAATTCCTAATGATCAGTCTTTCCTTTAAAATGGATACTTTGAATGCTGTATGACTTACTCATGATACAAGAATAGATACAAGAACATTTGAGCAGGAATAACCCCAAACTAGAAATAAAGATCCTTGGATCTTGATAACCATTTTAAAATTGCATAGGCTATAATTTTTAAATACATTCAAATAATACAAAAGTATGTAGGTTACAAAGTAAATATTATCTCATGTTCCCTGCTGCCCCTTCCCACTGTCTCTTCTATAGACCCTTCCTGAAAGGACATCAATGTAAATTTTGTCCATGCTTAGTGTATGCATTTATACACAAAATATATATGTGTATAACAAATTTTTTTTATTTTTATAAAGAAAATCATGCCATACACATTATTTTGAAAAAAAATCTTTTACTTAAAATAAGTCAAATATGTCTCATAGGTATTTGCTATTTTCTTAACTGTGGCAGAATATTCATATATAAAGCTGATATTTTACCATTTCATTATTGATTTATATTTAGGCTTATCTCAATTGTTCTTGATTACAAACTCTACTTCAGTGAACATCTCAGTACAAAAGTCTATACCCAAGTATATAGAAGTTGAAATTTGGTGCAAGTGTTAAGCTCATTTTAAAAATTTGATAAAGATTTCCAAAGGCTCACCAAAGAGGCTTAACCAATTGATATTCCCACAAACAGTATATTCAGAGTTATCATTTCTCCACAAATTCACCAAAACTGGATATTATCAATCATCAATCTTTTTGCTTTTTTCCTAAATTTATATAAATGTATATTCCACATATATATAATATATGTCACAATTGCCTTAATTTTATTTCCTTGATTTTCACAGCAGAGTTAGTATCATTCCAAAAGTTTATGCACTTATTTGTATTTCATATGCTTTTCCCTTCTCTTTATTGGGTGATTCATTCCTTATTGACCTGTAAATGGTTTTTGTATATTCCTTGTTACACACACATACATACATATTTTTGATTAAAAGGATAATTTTTATACATATATACATTTTTTTATTCTCGTCTACTGCTTGCCTTTTTGTGTGTTTGTTTTTGTTTTGGTTTTGTTTTGTTCACTGGCATAGGGAACCCAAAGTGGCAAGGTGATAGTTGTAGCCCCCCGTTAGGTGGAACCCATGGCAGATTTCCTACCCTGGGAGCTAGGATCTCTAATCCAGCAAAGACTAAGATTGTGGGGATGAAAAGATCCAACTTAGTGAAAGGGAGTATGTGTGTTTTGATCCATGCTTACTTTCCATCCTTTTCACCATGTCTTCATGGACCCATTGTATAAGCACTGGGATGACTCAGTAAGAAGTTGACATTCATTGTCTACTTGGTTGTCAAGGGCTTTGTATGAGATTGCTATTCTCTGGTAGGTATTGATATGTAATAAAACGTCTGCATGCATCATGTCCACTCCAGTTAGTCAATGTATATACATTTCTGCTAGACATCCTTGTCTCATTATCTTTGCATGTTCCTTTTAAGTACTGACTACTTGATATATTATTTCCCTCTGCTTAGGAGTCATTATATATCCTTTCCTCAAGCCACCTCTTTTTCAATATGGAATGGATAACCAAGTATATTGCTCTTAACTCTGCCCAATGGGAAGATTTCTCTTAAATGCCTTCCTTCAGGGTCAAGCTTGAGTGGGACTTTAATAGATCAGCAGTTTCCTTGTGGTTAGCACCAACATATTCTACCAAACTTTTTTGTGAATCAGACCCAAGTCCTTTTTCCCTCTGTCAGGGATTTCCCAATGATGCTGTAGTGTGTTGAAGGAAAGGTCCTACAGAACAGGCAAATGGGCCCAAGCCACCTGTCTATGTAATTTACTCAGGTGTTCTAGACTGACTTCAGTCCCGTCCTGAATGTATCCCTTCCATTATGTAATGGATTACTGTCAGACCCACCCTGCCTTATGACATGGTAGGTCTGATAATAGCTCATGATGATCAGCTTTGTTTCACAGTCACTTGTGTTCCATGATAAGGACTAAATTTTTATTTGTGACCAGCATCATGCTGTTTTTCCAAAAAAGGAATTGTTCTCTGCCACAAAAGATAGGGCTTTGCTCCAGAATCCTAAGTAAACCTCCTGTTTGCCTTTTAAATTTATCTTTTAACATACTTGGGTTTGTTTTTTTATTTTTGTTTTTTTGATTTATAATACTCACATATCTTGATTTTTCTTCCTTTTTCTATTCTAGATTTCCTGCCTTGTTTAGGAAGGCATTCCTCAAATAAATAAGAATGGTGCCTTTATTATATATTAAATTCTTATATATACATGAATCTATTTCAAGATTATACTAGAGTCCCATTAGTCTATTCATCTCTTTTGCATATATAAAAAATATAGAGATAGATTTGTATATTATTTATATAATCCTATATAAATTATATTATATATTATATATTATAAATAAATAATATAAAAGATAAACCTAATAAAATTTATATATTATATATATTATTTTTTAAATTTATTAAATTGAACAGGATTCCTCACCCAATGTGGGGTACTACCAATTGTAGTGAAAATTTTTGTCTTGTGCTTGTCTATAATGTGAACATTTCTAATATTTTGCATTAGGTAAGATCTGTGCTTAAAGTCATTTATAAATACACTATATTTAGTTAAGGGATTGTTCTCTTTATTTCTCTTTCTAAGAGATTTTATTGGGATCTCTGATAAAAATAGGAATTTTTCAGTATCTATTGAGTGATCTTCTCCCTCCACTTTTAATTTGTTGGTAAAATGAATCACACTGGTATCTTTCCTAATGTTGACCCATACTTGCAAACCCCCCC
>NC_058404.1:78233836-78251112 GCF_002201575.2 Neomonachus schauinslandi
CTTTCCTAATGTTGACCCATACTTGCAAACCCCCCCAAAAATTATTTGGTCATGATGTATGGTGATTTGTACACTGCTCTTTCAATTTGCTGTTATTTTATTTAAGACTTTTGTATCTATATCCATAAATGAAACTTCCCTTATTTATTATTTTGCGGTTTTCCTTTTTCTGGAATCAAGAGCAGGATTTTGCCATTCTGTAGAATGAGTTGAAAAGCTGGAATGGTTATATTACATAGTAATTATCTGTTCCGGAAAGATTTGGTAAAACCTTTACATTTCCCTTCTTTTATACATAAAATTAATCAGTTGCAGAAATGAGAATCATGTTAATACTTCAGTGGTCTGACAAAAAAAAATTGCTCTCATCAATTTACTTTGTTTTCAATGGGGAAATTTATATAGATCAATATAAAGCACAAACACCTAGTCATGTTATGTTTATAAAAATGTCTCATGTTTCCAGGGCCACCCAGTGCATTATGACATGAAGCACAACCTTGACAATATTTTTTCTGGGGTTTTATCCAATCCATGAAATTATGAACAATATACAGGGAAGGTATTTAACCTGGAGACTTTAAAAGGATAACAAGATAAATTGTAGAGTAATGGAACTCAAACCATATACTGAAAACTGTATTGTTTACTCTGCTTTTAATTTAAGCACATAAAACAGATATTACTTAGTTTATGCTATTTACCATCCAATACCACATAAGGAGTGACAAAAATCCTTAATCAGGTATGATTAAATGTTCTGTCTTAGATCCCAGAAATTTATAAACAAATCTCCTGGCTGCATAATTTCTGGAATTAACTATTTACTTATTAGATTAGTTAGGATAATGTTCAAATGTGAATAGCAGAAACGTAAAATGATAGTGGTTTAAACAAGCCAGAAATGTATTTGTCTCTCAGGTAAGAGTCCAGAGCTAACCATTACAGAGAGACAATGAGGCAGCCCAGCTCTACAACGTCCTCAAGGATCCAGACTCCTAACTTTCCACTGTGCCATCCTTTGGGCATTATCTTCACTCATGGTCTGAGATGGAATTGTAGCCATTACATATATTCTAAGCAACAAGTTAGGGGAAGGGGTTAAGAGGACTCAATAGGTACATGCCAGTTGTCTCATATCAAAGAGTCCTGGAAGCTGTCACAGGGTATTTCCATTTACAGCCCACTGAATATAGTTATACTTCATACTTCTTTACAAAGGCAGCTGGCCAGTATACTTTATTATTCTAGGAAGCCATGTATCTAGCTAAAAAGTCTATTGTAATGGGATAAAGGAGAGAAGATATTGAGAGAAAACTAACCACTTCTGCCACTACCATTTCACACACACTCACAAGTAGTCTGGTCTTGCATTTCCTGATCTCCTCTCTCTCATGAATGTAAGCTCCTGGTGATGAATGGGATCTCTGATAAAAATAGGAATTTTTCAGTATCTATTGAGTGATCTTCTCCCTCCACTTTTAATTTGTTGGTAAAATGAATCACACTGGTATCTTTCCTAATGTTGACCCATACTTGCAAACCCCCCCAAAAATTATTTTGGGTCCTGCCCAAAGGGTAGAGATAGATCAGTCCAAATTAATCAGTGCTGATGGAGAAAGCAGCTTAAAGAGCATGACTTACTGCCAGTGGGTCAGTGGTGTTATACTGATAGTTAAAAAAGAAAAACAGAATATTCTTTGAATGGAGAAATTGAACCCTAGCCTTTCAATCAGCCAATATATTCTTGGCACCAGTAACGTGACTCTGTTTAGGTGCCATGTGTGTTACATCAAAGTTGTTTTAGGTATTTGTAATAGAATTAGAAAGGTGACACATACAATAAAATGTTACACACCCTAATAATTATTCATAAAAAAGTAAGAGATGTGACAAGTCTCCATATGATTAAGTAATACACTAATAGTATAGACAAGAATGGGGATTTCTGCTTCAGATATTATGGTGGCTAGGAAGTTAAAGGGACTGATTATCCTTCTGAAAACAAATAAAAGTACTAGATTAGGGGCACCTGGGTGGCTCAGTTGGTTAAGCGACTGCCTTCAGCTCAGGTCATGATCCCAAAGTCCTGGGATCGAGTCCCATGTCGGGCTCCCTGTTCAGCAGGGAGTCTGCTTATCCCACTGACCCTCTCCCCTCTCATGGTCTCTCTCACTCTCTCTCTCAAATAAATAATAAAAATAAAAGTCTAAAATAAATTAATAAAATTACTAAATTATACATAAAAATGTCATATTAAAAGCATCTATGATACGACAAAATAGTAACTTATTGCCAATCAAAGACATAATAAAAAAAATGGATCCAAAGAGTAAGCAGAGGACTAATGCAGCTTTTTACATGGGGCTATTTTCTAAAACTAGAAACTTGAATTTCATTTTCATAGACTCATGGAATAATGGGGATTAAAAATAAAGCACCAGGTTAACCCAAGTTAAGAAGTTGATAATAGACACTTCCCAACCAATAATGTGGGACTTCAGGTGGCCACAAGCTTAATGAGAGTGAATCAGAAGTAAGCTCATCCTTCTTTCTCCACCTCCAGGAGGCTACAAGGAAATTTGCCTTGGTATTAAGGAAAGCAAAAAGGATAAATCTTCACTGAAAAGTTGTAAACCAGACTTTCTGTAGATTTGTAGCTCAAATTCATATCACTTGTGTGATCCAAAAGACCCCAGAATATAAATTTAGTTTAAGATGATCCCAGACATAGTTCCCTCAGGTACATGGCAGAAGTAAACAAAAATACTCTCCAGATTTTCAGAGGAATCCATCCTCATCCAG
Source organism: Neomonachus schauinslandi (assembly GCF_002201575.2). NCBI lineage: Eukaryota > Metazoa > Chordata > Mammalia > Carnivora > Phocidae > Neomonachus > Neomonachus schauinslandi. The sequence goes on from NC_058404.1 coordinate 78,236,642, forward strand.
AGACTCAGCAATTCCCACAAATAATTTCCCAAAGAAAATAAGCAACTAAGAATTAATACTTACAATGTACACACCAATTATTAGAACAACAATAACAAAAAGCCAGAACAGAGATTTCAGATATTTGATTCATAAGCTCTAAGTTATAAAATGCCTAATAAAGAGAAGAATTAGGGCACCTGGGTGGCTCAGATGGTTAAGCATCTGCCTTCAGCTCAGGTCATGATTCCAGGGTCCTGGGATCGAGTCCCGCATCGGGCTCCCTGCTCAGTGGGGAGCCTACTTCTCCCTCTCCCGCTCCCATTGCTTGTGCTCTCTCTCTCCCTGTCAAATAAATAAATAAAATCTTAAAAAAAAAAAGAGAGAAGAATTAACATATAACGTATCTGTGGACATTGTAAAAAGTGACCCAGCAGATATGAGAAAGAATAAAAGAGATACTCTCTCTCTATATATATATATATATATATATTCAAATTTAAGAACTCAATTGATGTGACTGTGAGCAGGTTAAAAACAGCTGAAAAGAAAACTAATTGGAAGATTGATCAGAAGAAACTATCTACAATGCAATATGAAGAAATGAAGAAATGGGGTGAAAAGATTGAGAGTAGAGTTAGTATGCCTCCCATATTTTTATCAAAGCCCCAGATGGAGAAGAGAGAGAGAACAAGGCAAGGACAATATTTGGAAAGACAGTGGCAGAATATATTCTAGAAATGATAAGAGACATCAATCCACAGATTGCAGAAGAAATGTCACATTACAGTAAAGCAGCACACCACCAAAGACAAAGAGATGATATTAAAAGAAGTCAGAGAGGGCTCCTGGGTGGCTCAGATGGTTAAGCGTCTGCCTTCGGCTCAGGTCATGATCCCAGAGTCCTGGGATCGAGTCCCGCATTGGGCGCTCTGCTCCTTGGGAGCCTGCTTCTCCCTCTGCCTCTCTCTCTCTCTCTCTCTGTGTTTCTCATGAATAAATAAATAAAATCTTTGAAAAAAAAAAAAAGAAGTCAGAGGACAGTTTTCTCTCAATGGAACAACAGACTGACATGTGACTTTTCAACAGCTTCAGTGAAACCAAAAGACAGTGGAATGACACTTTCAGTGGGCTGCAAGAAGTGACTGTCAATTTAGATTTCTATATCTGGAGAAAATATAATTTTTAAAAGGGAGAAATAATGACATTTTTCTCATAAGCAAAAATTGAGGAAGTTTGCCACTAAGAGATCTTCATTAAAAAAATCCTAGGAGATATTCTTCAGGCATAAGGAAAGTGATTCCAAATGGAAAGTCTGAGATACAAGCAAGAATATAGAGCAAAAAAATTAGTATTTGAGGGGTGCCTGGGTTGCTTAGTCAGTTAAGCATCTGCCTTCTGCTCAGGTTGTGACCCCCGGGTCCTGGGATTGAGCCCTGCATTAGCTCCCTGCTCAGCGAGGAGTCTGCTTCTCCCTCTCCCTCTGCCACACCCCCAGCTTGTGTTCTCTCACTCTCTCTCTGTCAAATAAATAAATAAAATCTTAAAAAAAATAGAAAGCATATGAGTAAATCTAAATGAATTTTGACAATATTAAACAAAAAATAGTAATAATATGTTGTGGAATAGAATTAAAATATCTAGCAAAATAATATAAATCAAGAAGAGAATAATTGGCATTAAAATTCTTTAAAATTTCTACTGTCTAGGAGAAAGGTAAAGGCACTATATGACATTAGACTTTGATGTGTTAAATATTCACATTATAATTTCTAGGGAAACCACTAAAAGAAAAAACATAATATACAACTTCCAAAGTAGTAGAACGGAATACTGGAATAAGAAAAAATAATCAACCCTAAAAAGGCAAGAAAGGAGAGGGAAGACAGGACAATTTGAAATGTTAGTAATTACATTAAATCTAAATGTACCATAGGTTCCAATTAAGTACAAAAAATTTTAGGCTACATTTTTTAAATTAGAATTTGCAAATTAATTATAAGGGATACAACATGGAAAAAATAGAAAAGTTGAAAATGAAAGCATGGGTAAAAAATATATCATAAAACACTAATCAAGGCAAAGTTGGTATAGTTTCATCCATTATCTTCCCAAATATTGCCTCTGCTTCATTCTCTTTCTCCTTTCCCCTAAGAACTCTAGTTTTAAAAATACATATAGAGTTGTTAATTTTAGCCATGACAGATGTTGGCGGGGATGCAGAGAAAGGGGAACCCTCCTACACTGTTGGTGGGAATGCAAGCTGGTGCAGCCACTCTGGAAAACTGTATGGAGGTTCCTCAAAAAGTTGAAAATAGAGCTACCATATGATCCAGCAATTGCACTACTGGGTATTTACCCCAAAGATACAAAAGTAGGGATCCGAAGGGGTACGTGCACCCCGATGTTTATAGCAGCAATGTCCACAATAGCCAAACTGTGGAAAGAGCCAAGATGTCCATCAACAGATGAATGGATAAAGAAGATGTGGTATATATATACAATGGAATATTATGCAGCCATCAAAAGGAACGAGATCTTGCCATTTGCAACGACGTGGATGGAACTGGAGGGTATTATGTTGAGTGAAATAAGTCAAACAGAGAAAGACATGTATCATATGATCTCACTGATATGAGGAATTCTTAATCTCAGGAAACAAACTGAGGGTTGCTGGAGTGGGGGGTGGGGTGGGAAGGATGGGGTGACTGGGTGATAGACACTGGGGAGGGTATGTGCTCTGGTAAGCGCTGTGAATTTTGCAAGACTGTTGAATCTCAGATCTGTACCTCTGAAACAAATAATGCAATATATGTTAAGGGAAAAAAAAAAAGATAGCAGGAGGGGAAGAATGAAGGGGTGAAATTGGAGGGGTAGACAAACTACGAGAGACGATGGACTCTGAGAAACAAACGGGGGGTGGTGGGGGGGGGGGGGGGGGGGAGGATGGGTTAGCCTGGTGGTGGGTACTGAGGAGGGCACGTTCTGCATGGAGCACTGGGTGTTATGCACAAACAATGAATCATGGAACACTTCATCTAAAACTAATGATGTAATGTATGGGGATTAACATAAGAATAAAAAAAAAATTAAAAAAAAAAAATACATATAGAGGGCGCCTGTGTGGCTCAGTTGGTTAAGCAACTGCTTTCGGCTGAGGTCATGATTCTGGAGTCCCTGGATCGAGTCCCACATTGGGCTCCCTGCTTGGCAGGGAGTCTGCTTCTCCCTCTGACCCTCCCCCCTCTCATGTGCTCTCATTCTCTCTCTCAAATAAATAAATAAAATCTTTAAAAAAAATACATATAGATATGTATATGATAGAGAAACAAAAAAGGAAAAACATATAGAAGATTTGAACAAAATGGACAAAAATAGAGGACTCCCCCTTTTACCTATATGCATTTATATTAGTTCAAATTTTGAAATAAGCACATCTTTAATCAAAAGAACTGTCACCAACTACTCTAGGACTTTCTTTTTCTAGGAAACTTAGCTCTTTCCTCTAACAGAGAGCAGAAGACATGCTCTCATTGGTGCAAGAGTAAGCTGCAAGACCCCCTGTACCAGATGTAAAACACACCCAGCTTCATGAGTGACAGCAATGGCAAAGCCTTGAGGTGCACAAGAATTGGGAAGCAGCTCTAAGGTCTGTGGAGTTTGGACTGGACTCACTAAAGCAGACCTACAACCAGGCAAATCTCATGAATATGTGTGGAGATCCCTGGAAATTTTTGGAAGTCTTTGAGAAAAAGAACTCAAGGAAAGAAACGTTTTGGTTTAAGGAAATATATATTAGGATTCATCAAGGTTTGGCTAAATATGTTAATGAAATAACATCTGTGCTCACCAGCTGGTAGTATCTTCACCAACTTCCCTAGAATGTATTTGGAGAAATCCCAAATTATAAAACTTAAAACTATGGAATGAAAATGTAGCTCAATCTGTTTGAGCAATTCAGGTGAAACATGTTTGATTTCATTTGTAATGGGATAAAATGTTGGCAATAGTAAATTTAATGCATTTCAAGTTTTTTTCCGTTAAAACATATTCCACTTAAGTCCTTTCACCTCCAAGCTGGAACAATGAAGCTGATCTCTGAAAAACAATAACACAAGTTAGAATTCTGCAGGCAGAATGAGGAACATGAACTGTACTCTGGTAGGGAAGCAAGAGATGACATAGGAAGGACATTTAGGATAATATATAGTTTCAAGGGCTTCCAACACATGGCCAGCAGGACTAGAAAGAAATAGAGCCACAAACATAAAAATAATAGGCTAGTGTGATCGTGTTTTCTTTTTTAAGATTTATTTGAGCGGGTGGGGGAGGGGCAGAGGGAGAGACTATCCAAGCAAATCCCCGCTGAGCGTGGAGACTGATGTGGGGCTATGTCCCATGAGCCATGAGATCAGGACCTGAGCTGAATCCAAAAGTTGGACACAACCACCTGAGCCACCCAGACGCTCCCAGTGCCATCATTTTTAACCTGGACTTTGGTAAGCCATTAGGTTTTTATCCTAAGAGAACCACTGCAGAAAGTGAGATTCATCCCTACGCCCATTTCAACCAAACAAATGGTCCTTTTTATGGGATTTCATTTAAAGAAAGCTTATACTGCCTTTTAAATGATTCTTTTAAATTTTAAAACCACTTGTAAAAAGTAAATAGGTCCAGGTCATTTTTAATTGCCTCACTGACTATGGAACCTAAATAACATTGCATTAAACCCTCAGCACCACCATTGTTTAAGACCCTAGAAAATGTAATCCTCCATGACTGTGATTTCAGAAAAATGTCGGTTCTCTTACTATGTGCTAGAGCCCTTGCAAGTATTTTACATGCATACTTGCAGCCAATACTCATAATAGCCTTTGGGTATCAGTACCATTTTTATACTTACTTCATAGATAATAAAACTTAGGCTAAGAGTGTTCTGAAAATCACCTTAGGTAAAAAAAAAAAATCAGTAAATGTCAGTCATAAATATGGTCCAGCTTCTCTCCCTTCAAAGTTCATGTTCTTAACAAAGTCACAGTACTTGAAAGCAATTAATAGTTGGTTTATCATAATTGAAGCATCTGGGCTACAGAAAAATTATATTATCCATCTTGTCATTTATATCAGATCATGAACATAAATCTCACTGAAAGACAACAATATTATGGTGTCAAAAAATAAACTGAGTCAAAAAAATAAAAATCTTCACCAAAATTTTGGATTGCTTACTAGCATTACTAGTTTGTGTGGGGTTTTTTTTTTTATTACTATGTATTTATGCATGTGATTATTTTTCCTTCAAACTAGGTTTTTTTTTCTTTTTTACATTTTCCAAACACTAAAAGAAACTTAACAATCTGAAAAAAAAAAAAAAGATCAAAAGAGTGGAAAAAAGAAAACTGAAGAGAACACCAAATGAAAACCCAGCAGGAGGGCACCTGGGTGGCTCAGTCGGTTGAGCGACTGCCTTCGGCTCAGGGCATGATCCTGGAGTCCCGGGATCGAGTCCCACATCAGGCTCCCTGCTCAGCAGGGAGTCTGCTTCTCCCTCTGACCCTCCCCCCTCTCATGTGCTCTCTCTCTCTCTCATTCTCTCTCGCAAATAAATAAATAAAATCTTTAAAAAAAAAAAAGAAAAAAAAAGAAAACCCAGCAGGGAACATGAACACTGTTTTATTGTCTTTAGAGGGAAAAGGGAGGGTCTTCAAAATGCTAATATTGGTACAGCTTTATGACTCATCCCTTTATTCCCCACAGCACCTGGTGTATTGCTTTGCATATGTACATAATCAATATTTAAATGAATGGATGGATGCATATGAAGCTCCAACTTCCAAAATTCTATATTTTAATTCTCCCCCTCAAATCTAACACCATACATTTACTATATTTTTTAAAACATGATCACAATGAAGTAAAAAAACAGGATTTGGACCTATTAAGGACACAAATTGCTTAATACTCTGAGGTTTAACATAACAAATACCACATCCTTATGTGGACAAGTATTTTGCTTATAAATGCTTTCCTGTTATCCATATTTCTGTTACATAACAAACTACCCCAAACTTGTTGGCTTAAAGCAACAGCTTTTTGTTTTCCTTCAAGGTTCTGTAGGTTGACTTGGTCTAACTCAGGGCTTCTTATGTGGTGTCCAATTGTCACTAGAGCTAGAGTCATTTGAGGACTTAACTGTGCTAGACATCTAAGGTGGCTCATTCTCATGGCTGACTGTGGATAATGGCCACCAACTGGAGCTCAGCTGGAACTGTCAACCAGAGCTCCTATACATGGCTTCTCCATATGTCTGGGCGTTCTCCCAACAAGGCAAATTGATTCTGAGAAGAAGCATCCCAAATGATCAACAAAGAAGATATGAAACTTCTTATAACTTAGGCTTGGAGGCTACAGAGCATCACGCCTGCTCCATTTTATTGGTCACACTAGTCACTTTAGGCTAGCCCAGATTCAAGGAGATGGAAATTAGATTCCACCCCTTGATAGGAGGAAGAGTGTACAGGTACAGAGAAGGAAGAAACTGGTGGTGGCCATCATGGAGACTATCCATCACAAATGCCTAAGACAGAATTTTTAAAAGGTTAGATGTGAACTGCTTTATCATTAATAAGTCCTTGGTGCATAATTATGAATTAAATATTTGCAAGGTGAGAAAGATGTATTTGAGTTCTACACAGCTTTTCCAAAAAACATAAAATTTCAAGCCAACTCCATTTACTTGAATTATTTTTCAAACTATAGAATAGTTTATATGGTTAATAAAATTTCAAATAATATTTTAGTTACTTCTAAGAAAACGTGTGAAACAATACCATGATTATCTCCTAGTACTAAATTTTGTGTCTTCTGAATGAAAATCTTATACATTATGAAAAGTAAAATAAAGTTTTTCCATTTCTCCTAGATCTTAGTGGGAAAAAAAGTAAAGAACGGCTTGCTTTGTCCTGCTAATGTATTCAACAATTAACAATAAGGAGAAAAGGGCTGACACATTTTTATTGCCCACAATTTGTCAGAATCTATTTCTTTTGCATGTTAATTTAATCTTCATAATACCCAAAAAGGTAGATATGATTGACTCCATTTTGCAAATAAAGAACTGAAGTTCTTCAAGGTTTAGAACTCTACCCAAGTTAATGGAAGGAATAACGTTATGGTCCTGAATTTTTTTTCTTACGCTATCTTGTCTCATGGGGCAAAGTGAGTGTGTGTGTATTACAAACTCTCCATAAAGAAGGAAGTAGTTCAGCAATATACCAATATAAAGGAGGAAAAAAATTAAAAATGAAAATGTATTTACACTCTACTGGTTCATCTTATATATGAAAAGTGAAAAAAAAAACCTATATTCATATAGAAATCCTAGAAAGATTGCTTCACCTTCAGTGATTTGGGGAATGGAGTAATTCAAATTGGTGAGGAAAGACATAAAACAAATTTCTTTATAGGCATATAGTTGATGTGGTCATTCTATGCTTCTATCAAATATACTAAAAGAATATTACAGGTAGCATTGCTTTATATTATTAGCCTTTATGACTAAGCCTTTATGTAAACTGGTAAAATAAATAACTCAGTGGATGAATCTGAAGTAAGATTTGCACTTTTTTTTTTTTTTTTTAGTCAAGCAACGTTTAGAGCAATACCCTCACTTTTCTGGAAAAGAAAAGGATTAAATAAATTTAGAGCTTTCAGCAAAAGCCTAAAACCAAAGAAGACAAAAACATTAAATCAGAGTCTGAAAGATAGATGTATTGTATTATTTAAATATTAGCACAGATGCACTGTTGAATGTGAAGCATTAAAATTTAAGTTGTTTATCTCTCAGACAGATTTAATTTAATATCATGCAAGGCAAATAGACCTTTACTTATTCTGGTAAAGTAGTACTGAATCAATTGTAACCACTGCCGTTAAAAGAGAAAAAACAAAAAGAAAAAAACATAGCAGCAATTATTTGCATGTATCTGAAGAACAAAGAAGACTAAATGTTTGTGAAACAGTTTTTTTAATTTCTTGTGATTATAACCTAAAAATATGCAGGTCCTTTGGGTCTTTGCTATGATGGACTGATATCTTCCAGAATAGGCAATGATAACTGACTTGGCACTCAAGGTCAAATAATCCTGTTTTGTCTCATACAATCTGTCTCAATAGCAATGTTGTGTTTAGTAAATATTTTTTTAATAGTAGGATTGTATTTTCCTATATCTAATCCATAATCACATTTGCAATGCCTGACATAAAATAGGGACTCAGTAGATATTTTGGGAAGAACTGAATGTTTCCTTTTCGAGCTAGAGTGGGGCCCACATTAAACCATGTCGAAAGCTTCCTAACAATTTCTGGATGCTTTGTAAATTGTACATATACATATAACCCCTAGGCCATATCAACATAGGTAATTTATACAAATACTTTGGCTATTTTGACTCACTAGATGAATCAAATCCTTCAAATCAAACTGGCTCATTTATAAACAATACAGCCTTACAGATGATTTTAATATTGCCATTTCCCTTAACAACTTGCCTCTTACTGCAACTATTTATAAGGTTTTTTCCTGGAAAGTTGGCTTACAGATAAAATCACAAAGTATGTGGAAGAATACCTCCACTTTCTTCCTATGTTTAAAACTCATGCAGCTCTATCTGATTGTCATGTTTTATGAGCAACCAGTGGTTTGAGAAACAAGTCTTGTCTTTCCCATAAATCTCCTATCTCGGTCTGTGTTCAAGGCTCAGGTCTGCTGCAAAGGATAATGTCTAATGCACAGTGTCACCATCTCTAAAATTGGAGTCATTTAAAGGTTTGCCCACACCCTCTGTGAGATAAGAGATTGACAGTGTTAAACTCATAGATAACCATTAAGGTAGCAATCCCAAAACACTACATTTCTAAACAATCTCCATTAAAGTAGGGTGGCATTTGCTTTACTTGAGCCAATCCACCTAATCAAATGTCCTCCCCCTAACAGTAATCAACAAACTGGTATTTCAGAGGAAGAGACCAAACTTTCTTTTTAAAAAAAAAAAATTCTTTAAAAAAATAATGTAGCATAGGAAAAATCACTACATGGAAATGACTCTCAATCCTAATTCTCACAGACAATAAATCCATATTTAAAAGCATTAAATAATCTTTCTCTTATATCTCCACTGACCAGGCTACAAGTACCTAGTGGTGATCATAAAATTTTCCAGCACTTTTGAAAACCCAGCACAATAATTGCCTCAATAAATCTCACTCAAGTCATACAGCTTGCTCTCTAAGAACATTTCTTTCTTTTTTAATTCACTTTTGCTTCCTAAAAGATATTCTGAGCTACAGGATGTGGTTTCTCAGGTTAATAGGGTGCCAATCCACTCTTCAGTGTGGTTCGTGTCTTCTTCTCATGAACCTCAACATTCACAACCTTTTCTTAAAGGACATTAGTCAATTCCATATGCTCTTATTCACATTCTGTGTGAGTGGATACTGGTGACAATGAAAACTCCATAATCTCAGAAGTTGTGGATAGATACTCTCTGGCTTTGACCTTGGGACTCCACTAAAGTGTTCTAGGTTAGAGGTGACTGAAGGTATCTAAAGTTGAAGAGGAACATGTTGCTGATAAGGTTGACTGACAATTTCAAATATTGAGGAGACATTTAAGATTTCTACTCAGGGGCACCTGGCTGGCTCAGTCGATTAAGCGTCTGACTCTCGATTTTGGCTCAGGTCATGATCTCAGGGTCATGGGATCAAGCCCCATGTTGGGCTCCAAACTCAGCGGGGAGTCTGCTAGAGATTCTCTCTCTCCCTCTTCCTCTGCTCTCAAATAAATAAATAAATCTTACAAAAAAAAAATTCTGCTCACAGGGCGCCTGGCTGGCTGAGTTGGTGCAGCATGTGGTTCTTGATCTCAGGGTCCTTTGACCCCCACACTGGGCATAGAGATTACTTAAAAAAAGAAATATTTCTACTCAAGATTCTTTCATCATCTGGTAGTATCCCCATCACATTGTACAGAAAGCTTCATAATGACTATCTTACCTATTCTAGCACAATATTCTATACAAGATGTCTATTCAGTTAGTTTTGAGTTTAATTGTGAGCATTAACAACATCCTACAAGGAACCCAAATTATTTAACAAGACACCTTAAAATTAAACTATCTAATGATAAAACTAAGCAATGTTTAGCACATTTTGTTTTCAAATGCCAGAATAATCTCCTGAAAGTATTTCACTAAACTTTACCATTTATGGATTTTTCAGAAGCATTAGTAAAACTAACAGAAAAACTACTGGTGGTGTAGTTTTGAAATATGAAATTGATGCATTTGTGAATTTATTCTATTCATCATTAGAAGATGTTTTAATAGAAATAAGATGGTGACACTGAATGGGATTCAAATCCCACCTTCTCCATCAACTAGAATATTTACTAGTGTTTATTAAAATAATAATAACTTGCATCAGGATTATAAGATTAAATGAGAAACATATGAAAAGCCCCTAGTAAAATGCCTAGCACATAGGAGATCTCAGTGAATGTTTATTGACCTATACTTAACCAAATGTGAAGATGAAAAAAATTTTAGGCAGAGATTCATCATCCCACCTAGGTGACAAGCCCAAGATTTTAGAGAGCTTGCCGGTTTTATAAACCAAAAGATTTGCACCATGTGGGATTTTCTTTTTTTTTCCTTTTTTTAAATTTTATTATGTTATGTTAATCACCATACATTACATCATTAGTTTTTGATGTAGTGTTCCATGATTCATTGTTTGCAGATAACACCCAGTGCTCCATGCAGTACGTGCCCTCTTTAACACCCATCACCAGGCTAACCCATCCCCCCACCCCCTCCCCTCTAGAACCCTCAGTTTGTTTCTCAGAGTCCATAGTCTCTCATGGTTCGTCTACCCCTCCGATTTTCCCCCCTTCATTTTTCCCTTCCAGTCTTCTTTTTTTAACATATAATGTATGATTTGTTTCAGAGGTACAGGTCTGTGATTCAACAGTCTTACACATGTGGGATTTTCTAAAAGCATTTTCACCATATAGTAAGATAGAGGTGGGCATAAACCCCATTCATTCATCTGGGGAAAAGAACTTTAGATTTATATCACTCTGAGGAAACATATTAAAATTTCATATTTCTTTCTGAAGTCTTACTCCTAACCGAGTTAGTGAATCTGTCATCTGTATATAAAGACTCACTTTCAAGAAGAATGAAAAATGTTTCTCTTCTATAATCAGGGACTCACCTCTGTATCCTCCCTAGTAACATCAGCCGTTGTGACTCTGGCTTCCTAGCAACCCTGTCTTTCTATAGCAGACAGCTTTATTTGAAACCATCTTCACTGGAGAAAAGAAAGTAGAAAAAGTCCACATAAAAATAAAACATGAAATGTCCACGAGGATAAGGGCAGTCAATGCTTACTTGGGATGCTAAACAATTCTCCTTGTATAATAAAAAATTAAAATTAAAAGCCTATAGATTTGTCAGAGAGCTGAATATATATGTATTTTATCAGGTGAGAACTTTGTTCCTTCCACATGTTATACCAAAAGAATAATATAAGAAGGGACAATTCTGTCCAAGCTAGAAAGTTCAAAAAGGCAACATACCAAAATTTCATGATAGTTTTGCTTTAGTAAACACAATTTTGATGCAACAGTCTGTACTTTGAGTCTTTCTGCCCTGCAGCCTCTGGGTGAGCTAATTTCTATATTAAGTTGGTTCTCAGAGCCAAAGGTCTGACAGAACATAGGAAAATTTAAGCAAACAGTTCACTTTATTTGAAACGGATTTACTACTGTCATCAGGAACACCATGTCCCTCATGGCCTCATTTTATGGCCCTTGCACCTGATGGGCTGGTTCATGACAAACTCATTCCTCGTCAGTGCCCATTACCTGCCTAAGCCTTCCTCACGGGCCCTCCATGCAACCTCCATGCAGGATCTCACTTTGAATCCATTATTCTCCTAGCCAAAAGCAGTGATCACAAATAGCCAGACTTCATTTTCTGATCGCCAACAAAGTGACTGATGTTCATATCTGAATGAAAAAGATACCCCCCAAAATCATACCAATTTAGACAACACTTAATTTACTCAACACTTCTTAACTTCTAGGCACTTCTCTAGACATTTGGAAAACAAAACAAAGAGAACAGACAACAAACTCTTCCCTCATGGAGCATACATTCTAGAAAGAGGAGATGAACAATAACTTATAAATATAATATATAGGGAAATATTAGATCATGATAAATCCAAGGGGATAAAAATAGGGCAGGGTAAGGAGTTTAGGAATACTGGATAGTGGATGGGAGTGGGGTGTTGAGGGTATAGAACAATGGGCTGTGCACAGTCCCCCCCAACCCCACCCCCCCCTCAACAGAATTTAGTAGAATCTAATGAGGGTAAGAGTAACATATTATCTTTTTTTAAAATTAAATGTTTTTTAATTTACATAATAAAACTGACTATATATTGACATTAAAAAAGAAATGATCTCCCAGTAAGCTGAGTTGAAGACTTTAAAGAAGCGAAGGAGTAGATGGTTGCTGCTCCTATTGAAGACACTATGCCTTCGTATAGCTACAGAATCTTTCCCTTTGGTGTCACTTGCAGAACTTCCCAACTCAGATCTCCCTCATCTCCATTTCAATGTTCGCCCCAAACCAAGTATCTGACAGTTCCACAGCACAAAAACCCTCTCACATCATCTCTACATTTTAGGCTTCTATGGTACTAGATCCATATAAAATAGCTTATGAAATCAGAATAAGTTGGAGAGTATGCACATGCACACACACACACATATACACACACACGCACGCATACACACACACACACACACACACACACACATATATATATATGCAGCTTACCCTTGAACAACAGAGGGATTAGGGGCACAGACCCCTGCACAGTCAAAAATCCAAATATAACTTTTGACTTCCCCAAAACTTAACTACTAATAGCCCACTGTTGACCAGAAACCTAACTGATAACATGATAGTCAATTAAAATATATTTTGTATGTTATATGTATTATATACTGTATTCTTACAAGAAAGTAAGCTAGAGAAAAGAAAATGTTATTTAAGAAAATCTTAAGGAAGAGAAAATACATTTATAGCACAGTATTGTATTTATTGAAAAAAATCTGTGTGTAAGGGGACCCATGCAGTTCAGACTCATGTTGTTCAAGGATCAACTGTACACACACACACACACACACACACACACATTTATTCCTTAGTATATTTTCAGTTCCTTAGCATCTTTATCTAGATGCATTATTAGAATCTCAGTAAATGTTGCTAATCTAGTCATTGCTCCTAAGTATGTCTGAAATTCAATTTAACTATTGAGACATTTGGGATTTCACTTTTCTCCCCAGGAAAATGACCAAAATCCTGAAGGTGTTTGGAAGAAAATAATTTTAGAATATTTTAAAAACTATTTCTAAGTCTGTTCTTCAATAACCATAAATGAATTTTTAAAAGATAAAAAATTCAATAAGAAAATTCCATTTGCTTCATATCTATAGCAGAACTCAATCAGACTACTTGTGTTTTGTCAAGATTTCTACTTGATTAACATTTTATGATTCATTTAAAACATCATATAAATTGTAGAGTATCACTGAGCCAAGCCAGACTTGATCTATTAACATTTTATTGTATCTGACAAACCCTAATTTGGTTTGTTTTCATTTCTGTAGTTTTAACTAATATAAAAAAATGAATTACATGTAAACTATGATTAAAAATTTGTTATCAAAAGGGTTACCATCATTTTGCTTTAAGCCAGTTTATCGGAGTATAATCCCATTCTCTTAACTTTCAAAGAAAAGAGGCAAGTATCTCAGTTAATTACTGTTTCATTGCTAATACCCCAGAGCAAGCACAGTTAAAGTGTTCAATGTTGCAAAGTAATTGGCAAGAACCTAAGTTCTTCTAAAAGAACTAGGACATATAAATTTACACTAACAACTTAAGCTAATTGGGAAAATGGAAATAAATACAAGAATTTAGTGATTATCCAGCACTGAGATAAAAAGAGTGGCTGACAGTGAGCACAATCCAAGAACACAAGTTCAACTAAACTTGTAATAGTTATGAGACACTTTAATTGGGATTTCAAATGAAATAATGTGCTCAGATGTCCTGTATTTAATCACTGTGCACATGTACCTGAGAGGAAAATATCTTTTTCAACAAAGGGCCACAGCAAGTAGCAATTTTTTATGCCTTCACTTCCTCTAAAATACACACTAGTAAAACAGAAGAATCTCTTTGTGAATGCAGAAAAATGCCTCAAAACATTATGTGTCACACAAATTGAAAACCTGTCACTGTTGCAATGAAAAGAAAGAAAGAAAGAAAGGAAGGAAGAAAGAAGAAAGAAAGAAAGAAAAGGAAGAAAGAAAGAAAGAAAGAAAGAAAGAAAGAAAGAAAGAAAGAAAG